>NW_026967608.1:600000-812500 GCF_028390025.1 Pseudophryne corroboree
AACCCTCCCCAAACAGCACATGACGCAAAGAAAAAAAGAGGCGCAATGAGGTAGCTGACTGTGTGAGTAAGATAAGCGACCCTAGTGGCCGACACAAACACCGGGCCCATCTAGGAGTGGCACTGCAGTGTCACGCAGGATGTCCCTTCCAAAAAACCCTCCCCAAACAGCACATGACGCAAAGAAAAAAAGAGGCGCAATGAGGTAGCTGACTGTGTGAGTAAGATAAGCGACCCTAGTGGCCGACACAAACACCGGGCCCATCTAGGAGTGGCACTGCAGTGTCACGCAGGATGTCCCTTCCAAAAAACCCTCCCCAAACAGCACATGACGCAAAGAAAAAGAAAAGAAAAAAGAGGTGCAAGATGGAATTGTCCTTGGGCCCTCCCACCCACCCTTATGTTGTATAAACAGGACATGCACACTTTAACCAACCCATCATTTCAGTGACAGGGTCTGCCACACGACTGTGACTGATATGACGGGTTGGTTTGGACCCCCACCAAAATAGAAGCAATTAATCTCTCCTTGCACAAACTGGCTCTACAGAGGCAAGATGTCCACCTCATCATCATCCTCCGATATATCACCGTGTACATCCCCCTCCTCACAGATTATCAATTCGTCCCCACTGGAATCCACCATCTCAGCTCCCTGTGTACTTTGTGGAGGCAATTGCTGCTGGTCAATGTCTCCACGGAGGAATTGATTATAATTCATTTTAATGAACATCATCTTCTCCACATTTTCTGGATGTAACCTCGTACGCCGATTGCTGACAAGGTGAGCGGCGGCACTAAACACTCTTTCGGAGTACACACTTGTGGGAGGGCAACTTAGGTAGAATAAAGCCAGTTTGTGCAAGGGCCTCCAAATTGCCTCTTTTTCCTGCCAGTATAAGTACGGACTGTGTGACGTGCCTACTTGGATGCGGTCACTCATATAATCCTCCACCATTCTTTCAATGGTGAGAGAATCATATGCAGTGACAGTAGACGACATGTCCGTAATCGTTGTCAGGTCCTTCAGTCCGGACCAGATGTCAGCATCAGCAGTCGCTCCAGACTGCCCTGCATCACCGCCAGCGGGTGGGCTCGGAATTCTGAGCCTTTTCCTCGCACCCCCAGTTGCGGGAGAATGTGAAGGAGGAGATGTTGTTGACAGGTCGCGTTCCGCTTGACTTGACAATTTACTCACCAGCAGGTGTTTGAACCCCAGCAGACTTGTGTCTGCCGGAAAGAGAGATCCAAGGTAGGCTTTAAATCTAGGATCGAGCACGGTGGCCAAAATGTAGTGCTCTGATTTCAACAGATTGACCACCCGTGAATCCTTGTTAAGCGAATTAAGGGCTCCATCCACAAGTCCCACATGCCTAGCGGAATCGCTCCGTGTTAGCTCCTCCTTCAATGTCTCCAGCTTCTTCTGCAAAAGCCTGATGAGGGGAATGACCTGACTCAGGCTGGCAGTGGCAGAACTGACTTCACGTGTGGCAAGTTCAAAGGGCATCAGAACCTTGCACAAAGTTGAAATCATTCTCCACTGCGCTTGAGACAGGTGCATCCCACCTCCTATATCGTGCTCAATTGTATAGGCTTGAATGGCCTTTTGCTGCTCCTCCAACCTCTGAAGCATATACAGGGTTGAATTCCACCTCGTTACCACTTCTTGCTTCAGATGATGGCAGGGCAGGTTCAGTAGTTTTTGGTGGTGCTCCAGTTTTCTGTACGTGGTGCCTGTACGCCGAAAGTGTCCCGCAATTCTTCTGGCCACCGACAGCATCTCTTGCACGCCCCTGTCGTTTTTTAAAAAATTCTGCACCACCAAATTCAAGGTATGTGCAAAACATGGGACGTGCTGGAATTGGCCCAGATTTAATGCACACACAATATTGCTGGCGTTGTCCGATGCCACAAATCCACAGGAGAGTCCAATTGGGGTAAGCCATTCCGCGATGATCTTCCTCAGTTGCCGTAAGAGGTTTTCAGCTGTGTGCGTATTCTGGAAACCGGTGATACAAAGCGTAGCCTGCCTAGGAAAGAGTTGGCGTTTGCGAGATGCTGCTACTGGTGCCGCCGCTGCTGTTCTTGCGGCGGGAGTCCATACATCTACCCAGTGGGCTGTCACAGTCATATAGTCCTGACCCTGCCCTTCTCCACTTGTCCACATGTCCGTGGTTAAGTGGACATTGGGTACAGCTGCATTTTTTAGGACACTGGTGACTCTTTTTCTGAGGTCTGTGTACATTTTCGGTATCGCCTGCCTAGAGAAATGGAACCTAGATGGTATTTGGTACCGGGGACACAGTACCTCCAACAAGTCTCTAGTTGGCTCTGCAGTAATGATGGATACCGGAACCACGTTTCTCACCACCCAGGATGTCAAGGCCTCAGTTATCCGCTTTGCAGTAGGATGACTGCTGTGATATTTCATCTTCCTCGCAAAGGACTGTTGGACAGTCAATTGCTTGGTGGTAGTAGTAAAAGTGGTCTTACGACTTCCCCTCTGGGATGACCATCGACTCCCAGCAGCAACAACAGCAGCGCCAGCAGCAGTAGGCGTTACACGCAAGGATGCATCGGAGGAATCCCAGGCAGGAGAGGACTCGTCAGAATTGCCAGTGACATGGCCTGCAGGACTATTGGCATTCCTGGGGAAGGAGGAAATTGACACTGAGGGAGTTGGTGGGGTGGTTTGCGTGAGCTTGGTTACAAGAGGAAGGGATTTACTGGTCAGTGGACTGCTTCCGCTGTCGGCCCAAGTTTTTGAACTTGTCACTGACTTATTATGAATGCGCTGCAGGTGACGTATAAGGGAGGATGTTCCGAGGTGGTTAACGTCCTTACCCCTACTTATTACAGCTTGACAAAGGGAACACACGGCTTGACACCTGTTGTCCGCATTTCTGGTGAAATACTTCCACACCGAAGAGCTGATTTTTTTGGTATTTTCACCAGGCATGTCAACGGCCATATTCCTACCACGGACAACAGGTGTCTCCCTGGGTGCCTGACTTAAACAAACCACCTCACCATCAGAATCCTCCTGGTCAATTTCCTCCCCAGCGCCAGCAACACCCATATCCTCCTCATCCTGGTGTACTTCAACACTGACATCTTCAATCTGACTATCAGGAACTGGACTGCGGGTGCTCCTTCCATCACTTGCAGGGGGCGTGCAAATGGTGGAAGGCGCATGCTCTTCACGTCCAGTGTTGGGAAGGTCAGGCATCGCAACCGACACAATTGGAGTCGGACTCTCCTTGTGGATTTGGGATTTCGAAGAACGCACAGTTCTTTGCGGTGCTACTGCTTTTGCCAGCTTTAGTCTTTTCATTTTTCTAGCGAGAGGCTGAGTGCTTCCATCCTCATGTGAAGCTGAACCACTAGCCATGAACATAGGCCAGGGCCTCAGCCGTTCCTTGCCACTCCGTGTGGTAAATGGCATATTGGCAAGTTTACGCTTCTCCTCCGACAATTTTATTTTAGGTTTTGGAGTCCTTTTTTTACTGATATTTGGTGTTTTGGATTTGACATGCTCTGTACTATGACATTGGGCATCGGCCTTGGCAGACGACGTTGCTGGCATTTCATCGTCTCGGCCATGACTAGTGGCAGCAGCTTCAGCACGAGGTGGAAGTGGATCTTGATCTTTCCCTAATTTTGGAACCTCAACATTTTTGTTCTCCATATTTTAATAGGCACAACTAAAAGGCACCTCAGGTAAACAATGGAGATGGATGGATTGGATACTAGTATACAATTATGGACGGGCTGCCGAGTGCCGACACAGAGGTAGCCACAGCCGTGAACTACCGCACTGTACTGTGTCTGCTGCTAATATATAGACTGGTTGATAAAGAGATAGTATACTCGTAACTAGTATGTATGTATGTATGTATGTATAAAGAAAGAAAAAAAAACCACGGTTAGGTGGTATATACAATTATGGACGGGCTGCCGAGTGCCGACACAGAGGTAGCCACAGCCGTGAACTACCGCACTGTACTGTGTCTGCTGCTAATATAGACTGGTTGATAAAGAGATAGTATACTCGTAACTAGTATGTATGTATAAAGAAAGAAAAAAAAACCACGGTTAGGTGGTATATACAATTATGGACGGGCTGCCGAGTGCCGACACAGAGGTAGCCACAGCCGTGAACTACCGCACTGTACTGTGTCTGCTGCTAATATAGACTGGTTGATAAAGAGATAGTATACTCGTAACTAGTATGTATGTATAAAGAAAGAAAAAAAAACCACGGTTAGGTGGTATACAATTATGGATGGACTGCCTGCCGAGTGCAGACACAGAGGTAGCCACAGCCGTGAACTACCGTACTGTGTCTGCTGCGACTGGATGATAAATGATATAAAAAATATATATATATCACTACTGCAGCCGGACAGGTATATATTATATATTATATAATGACGGACCTGCTGGACACTGTCTGTCAGCAGAATGAGTTTTATTTTTATAGAATAAAAAAAAAAAAAACACACAAGTGAAGTCACACGACGAGTGTTTAACTTTTTCAGGCAATCACAATATAAGTATACTACTAACTATACTGGTGGTCAGTGTGGTCAGGTCACTGGTCAGTCACACTGGCAGTGGCACTCCTGCAGCAAAAGTGTGCACTGTTTAATTTTAATATAATATGTACTCCTGGCTCCTGCTATAACCTATAACTGGCACTGCAGTAGTGCTCCCCAGTCTCCCCCACAATTATAAGCTGTGTGAGCTGAGCAGTCAGACAGATATATAATATATATAGATGATGCAGCACACTGGCCTGAGCCTGAGCAGTGCACTGCACAGTGCACACAGATATGGTATGTGACTGACTGAGTCACTGTGTGTATCGCTTTTTTCAGGCAGAGAACGGATATATTAAATAAACTGCACTGTGTGTCTGGTGGTCACTCACTATATAATATATTATGTACTCCTGGCTCCTGCTATAACCTATAACTGGCACTGCAGTAGTGCTCCCCAGTCTCCCCCACAATTAGAAGCTGTGTGAGCTGAGCAGTCAGACAGATATATATAATATTATATATAGATAATAGATGATGCAGCACACTGGCCTGAGCCTGAGCAGTGCACACAGATATGGTATGTGACTGACTGAGTCACTGTGTGTATCGCTTTTTTCAGGCAGAGAACGGATATATTAAATAAACTGCACTGTGTGTCTGGTGGTCACTCACTATATAATATATTATGTACTCCTGGCTCCTGCTATAACCTATAACTGGCACTGCAGTAGTGCTCCCCAGTCTCCCCCACAATTATAAGCTGTGTGAGCTGAGCAGTCAGACAGATATATATAATATTATATATAGATAATAGATGATGCAGCACACTGGCCTGAGCCTGAGCAGTGCACACAGATATGGTATGTGACTGAGTCACTGTGTGCTGTGTATCGCTTTTTTCAGGCAGAGAACGGATTATAAAGTAAACTGCACTGTCCTCACTAGTAAACTCTCTCCACTCAGTCTCTACACTTCTACAGTAACAGTACTCCTCCTAGTCAGCTCCAGTAAATCTCTCTCAGTCTCTTATAATCTAAATGGAGAGGACGCCAGCCACGTCCTCTCCCTATCAATCTCAATGCACGTGTGAAAATGGCGGCGACGCGCGGCTCCTTATATAGAATCCGAGTCTCGCGAGAATCCGACAGCGTCATGATGACGTTCGGGCGCGCTCGGGTTAACCGAGCAAGGCGGGAAGATCCGAGTCTGCTCGGACCCGTGAAAAAAACCATGAAGTTCTGGCGGGTTCGGATTCAGAGAAACCGAACCCGCTCATCTCTAATATTTATAAGTTGTTATATATTGGAATTCCTCAATATGCTGCCACTTGGCAAAGGAGATGATATTGTGCAAAATAACCGCTCCACACTGGAGCCTTACGTGTAGCTTGCACCAGTTGTTATAACACGGGAGAGTCCAATGACAGAAGAGACGGTCTCGGGCTGCAGGAACGGCGCTTCACTGGCGCCTGCTGTGCTGAATAATTACCCGACCACAGTCACGGTTGTGTTCTCCCGATCTCCGTTTAGTCCACGGATATTACCGCTAGATGATAGTATATTTTGGGGGTGCAAATAAGGCTGGTATAAGGGTCCAATGACTCTACCGTGTTATAACAACTGGTGCAAGCTACACGTAAGGCTCCAGTGTGGAGCGGTTATTTTGCACAATATCATCTCCTTTGCCAAGTGGCAGCATATTGAGGAATTCCAATATATAACAACTTATAAATATGTTATCTACTACATGGGTGCGAATTACAGCTGGTAAATTGATTTCTCTGACGTCCTAAGTGGATGCTGGGGACTCCGTCAGGACCATGGGGAATAGCGGCTCCGCAGGAGACAGGGCACAAAAGTAAAAGCTTTAGGATCAGGTGGTGTGCACTGGCTCCTCCCCCTATGACCCTCCTCCAAGCCTCAGTTAGATTTTTGTGCCCGGCCGAGAAGGGTGCAATCTAGGTGGCTCTCCTAAAGAGCTGCTTAGAGTAAAAGTTTGTTAGGTTTTTTATTTTCAGTGAGTCCTGCTGGCAACAGGCTCACTGCTATGAGGGACTTAGGGGAGAGAAGTGAACTCACCTGCGTGCAGGATGGATTGGCTTCTTAGGCTACTGGACACCATTAGCTCCAGAGGGAGTCGGAACACAGGTCTCACCCTGGGGTTCGTCCCGGAGCCGCGCCGCCGACCCCCCTTGCAGATGCCGAAAAGTGAAGGTCCAGAAACGGCGGCAGAAGACTCTTCAGTCTTCATAAGGTAGCGCACAGCACTGCAGCTGTGCGCCATTGTTGTCAGCACACTTCATAGCAGCGGTCACTGAGGGTGCAGGGCGCTGGGGGGGGCGCCCAGGGCAGCAATGATAGTACCTTATTCTGGCTAAAAATACATCACATATAGCCCCTGGGGGCTATATGGATGTATTTAACCCCTGCCAGGTCTCAGAAAAACGGGAGAAGAAGCCCGCCGAAAAGAGGGCGGGGCCTATTCTCCTCAGCACACAGCGCCATTTTCCCTCACAGAAATGCTGGTGGGAAGGCTCCCAGGCTCTCCCCTGCACTGCACTACAGAAACAGGGTTAAAACAGAGAGGGGGGGCACTTATTTGGCGATATGTATATATATATTAAAATGCTATAAGGGGAAAAACACTTATATAAAGGTTGTCCCTGTATAATTATAGCGTTTTTGGTGTGTGCTGGCAAACTCTCCCTCTGTCTCCCCAAAGGGCTAGTGGGGTCCTGTCCTCTATCAGAGCATTCCCTGTGTGTGTGCTGTGTGTCGGTACGTGTGTGTCGACATGTATGAGGACGATGTTGGTGAGGAGGCGGAGCAATTGCCTGAAATGGTGATGTCACTCTCTAGGGAGTCGACACCGGAATGGATGGCTTATTTAAGGAATTACGTGATAATGTCAACACGCTGCAAGGTCGGTTGACGACATGAGGCGGCCAGCAAACAAATTAGTACCTGTCCAGACGTCTCAAACACCGTCAGGGGCTGTAAAACGCTCATTTACCTCAGTCGGTCGACACAGACACGGACACTGACTCCAGTGTCGACGGTGAAGAAACAAACGTATTTTCCTTTAGGGCCACACGTTACATGTTAAGGGCAATGAAGGAGGTGTTACATAATTCTGATACTACAAGTACCACAAGAAGGGTATTATGTGGGGTGTGAAAAACTACTTGTAGTTTTTCCTGAATCAGATAAATTAAATGAAGTGTGTGATGATGCGTGGGTTTCCCCCGATAGAAAATTATTGGCGGTATACCCTTTCCCGCCAGAAGTTAGGGCGCGTTGGAAAACACCCTTTAGGGTGGATAAGGCGCTCACACGCTTATCAAAACAAGTGGCGGTACCGTCTCCAGATAGGGCCGCCCTCAAGGAGCCAGCTGAGAGGCTGGAAAATATCCTAAAAAGGTATATACACACATACTGGTGTTATACTGCGACCAGCGATCGCCTCAGCCTGGATGTGCAGCGCTGGGGTGGCTTGGTCGGATTCCCTGACTGAAAATATTGATACCCTTGACAGGGACAGTATTTTATTGACTATAGAGCATTTAAAGGATGCATTTCTATATATGCGAGATGCACAGAGGGATATTTGCACTCTGGCATCAAGAGTAAGTGCGATGTCCATATCTGCCAGAAGATGTTTATGGACACGACAGTGGTCAGGTGATGCAGATTCCAAACGGCACATGGAAGTATTGCCGTATAAAGGGGAGGATTTATTTGGGGTCGGTCCATCGGACCTGGTGGCCTCGGCAACAGCTGGAAAATCCACCTTTTTTACCCCAAATCACATCTCAGCAGAAAAAGACACCGTCTTTTCAGCCTCAGTCCTTTCGTCCCCATAAGGGCAAGCGGGCAAAAGGCCAGTAATATCTGCCCAGGGATAGAGGAAAGGGAAGAAGACTGCAGCAGGCAGCCCATTCCCAGGAACAGCAGCCCTCCACAGCTTCTGCCAAGTCCTCAGCATGACGCTAGGGCCGTACAAGCGGACTCAAGTGCGGTGGGGGGTCGTCTCAAGAGTTTCAGCGCGTAGTGGGCTCACTCGCAAGTGGACCCCTGGATCCTACAAGTAGTATCCCAGGGGTACAGACTAGAGATGAGCGGGTTCGGTTTCTCTGAATCCGAACCCGCCAGAACTTCATGTTTTTTTTCACGGGTCCGAGCGACTCGGATCTTCCCGCCTTGCTCGGTTAACCCGAGCGCGCCCGAACGTCATCATGATGCTGTCGGATTCTCGCGAGGCTCGGATTCTATATAAGGAGCCGCGCGTCGCCGCCATTTTCACACGTGCATTGAGATTGATAGGGAGAAGACGTGGCTGGCGTCCTCTCCGTTTAGAATAGATTAGAGAGACACTTGATTTACTAATTTTGGGGAGCATTAGGAGTACTCAGTACAGTGCAGAGTTTTGCTGATAGTGACCAGTGACCACCAGTTTTATTTATAATCCGTTCTCTGCCTGAAAAAAGCGATACACAGCACACAGTGACTCAGTCACATACCATATCTGTGTGCACTGCTCAGGCTCAGGCCAGTGTGCTGCATCATCTATATATATTATATATCTGTCTGACTGCTCAGCTCACACAGCTTATAATTGTGGGGGAGACTGGGGAGCACTACTGCAGTGCCAGTTATAGGTTATAGCAGGAGCCAGGAGTACATAATATTATATTAAAATTAAACAGTGCACACTTTTGCTGCAGGAGTGCCACTGCCAGTGTGACTAGTGACCAGTGACCTGACCACCAGTATATATAATATTAGTAGTATACTATCTCTTTATCAACCAGTCTATATTAGCAGTAGACACAGTACAGTGCGGTAGTTCACGGCTGTGGCTACCTCTGTGTCGGCACTCGGCAGCCCGTCCATAATTGTATATACCACCTAACCGTGGTTTTTTTTTCTTTCTTTATACATACATACTAGTTACGAGTATACTATCTCTTTATCAACCAGTCTATATATTAGCAGCAGACACAGTACAGTGCGGTAGTTCACGGCTGTGGCTACCTCTGTGTCGGCACTCGGCAGCCCGTCCATAATTGTATATACCACCTAACCGTGTTTTTTTTTTCTTTCTTTATACATACATACTAGTTACGAGTATACTATCTCTTTATCAACCAGTCTATATATTAGCAGCAGACACAGTACAGTGCGGTAGTTCACGGCTGTGGCTACCTCTGTGTCGGCACTCGGCAGCCCGTCCATAATTGTATACTAGTATCCAATCCATCCATCTCCATTGTTTACCTGAGGTGCCTTTTAGTTGTGCCTATTAAAATATGGAGAACAAAAATGTTGAGGTTCCAAAATTAGGGAAAGATCAAGATCCACTTCCACCTCGTGCTGAAGCTGCTTCCACTAGTCATGGCCGAGACGATGAAATGCCAGCAACGTCGTCTGCCAAGGCCGATGCCCAATGTCATAGTACAGAGCATGTCAAATCCAAAACACCAAATATCAGTAAAAAAAGGACTCCAAAACCTAAAATAAAATTGTCGGAGGAGAAGCGTAAACTTGCCAATATGCCATTTACCACACGGAGTGGCAAGGAATGGCTGAGGCCCTGGCCTATGTTCATGGCTAGTGGTTCAGCTTCACATGAGGATGGAAGCACTCAGCCTCTCGCTAGAAAAATGAAAAGACTCAAGCTGGCAAAAGCAGCACAGCAAAGAACTGTGCATTCTTCGAAATCCCAAATCCACAAGGAGAGTCCAATTGTGTCGGTTGCGATGCCTGACCTTCCCAACACTGGACGTGAAGAGCATGCGCCTTCCACCATTTGCACGCCCCCTGCAAGTGCTGGAAGGAGCACCCGCAGTCCAGTTCCTGATAGTCAGATTGAAGATGTCAGTGTTGAAGTACACCAGGATGAGGAGGATATGGGTGTTGCTGGCGCTGGGGAGGAAATTGACCAGGAGGATTCTGATGGTGAGGTGGTTTGTTTAAGTCAGGCACCCGGGGAGACACCTGTTGTCCGTGGGAGGAATATGGCCATTGACATGCCAGGTGAAAATACCAAAAAAATCAGCTCTTCGGTGTGGAGGTATTTCACCAGAAATGCGGACAACAGGTGTCAAGCCGTGTGTTCCCTTTGTCAAGCTGTAATAAGTAGGGGTAAGGACGTTAACCACCTCGGAACATCCTCCCTTATACGTCACCTGCAGCGCATTCATAATAAGTCAGTGACAAGTTCAAAAACTTTGGGTGACAGCGGAAGCAGTCCACTGACCAGTAAATCCCTTCCTCTTGTAACCAAGCTCACGCAAACCACCCCACCAATTCCCTCAGTGTCAATTTCCTCCTTCCCCAGGAATGCCAATAGTCCTGCAGGCCATGTCACTGGCAATTCTGACGAGTCCTCTCCTGCCTGGGATTCCTCCGCTGCATCCTTGCGTGTAACACCTACTGCTGCTGGCGCTGCTGTTGTTGCCGCTGGGAGTCGATGGTCATCCCAGAGGGGAAGTCGTAAGCCCACTTGTACTACTTCCAGTAAGCAATTGACTGTTCAACAGTCCTTTGCGAGGAAGATGAAATATCACAGCAGTCATCCTACGGCAAAGCGGATAACTGAGTCCTTGACAACTATGTTGGTGTTAGACGTGCGTCCGGTATCCGCCGTTAGTTCACAGGGAACTAGACAATTTATTGAGGCAGTGTGCCCCCGTTACCAAATACCATCTAGGTTCCACTTCTCTAGGCAGGCGATACCGAGAATGTACACGGACGTCAGAAAAAGACTCACCAGTGTCCTAAAAAATGCAGTTGTACCCAATGTCCACTTAACCACGGACATGTGGACAAGTGGAGCAGGGCAGGGTCAGGACTATATGACTGTGACAGCCCACTGGGTAGATGTATGGACTCCCGCCGCAAGAACAGCAGCGGCGGCACCAGTAGCAGCATCTCGCAAACGCCAACTCTTTCCTAGGCAGGCTACGCTTTGTATCACCGCTTTCCAGAATACGCACACAGCTGAAAACCTCTTACGGCAACTGAGGAAGATCATCGCGGAATGGCTTACCCCAATTGGACTCTCCTGTGGATTTGTGGCATCGGACAACGCCAGCAATATTGTGTGTGCATTAAATATGGGCAAATTCCAGCACGTCCCATGTTTTGCACATACCTTGAATTTGGTGGTGCAGAATTTTTAAAAAAACGACAGGGGCGTGCAAGAGATGCTGTCGGTGGCCAGAAAAATTGCGGGACACTTTCGGCGTACAGGCACCACGTACAGAAGACTGGAGCACCACCAAAACCTACTGAACCTGCCCTGCCATCATCTGAAGCAAGAAGTGGTAACGAGGTGGAATTCAACCCTCTATATGCTTCAGAGGTTGGAGGAGCAGCAAAAGGCCATTCAAGCCTATACAATTGAGCACGATATAGTAGGTGGAATGCACCTGTCTCAAGTGCAGTGGAGAATGATTTCAACGTTGTGCAAGGTTCTGATGCCCTTTGAACTTGCCACACGTGAAGTCAGTTCAGACACTGCCAGCCTGAGTCAGGTCATTCCCCTCATCAGGCTTTTGCTGAAGAAGCTGGAGGCATTGAAGAAGGAGCTAAAAGGGAGCGATTCCGCTAGGCATGTGGGACTTGTGGATGCAGCCCTTAATTCGCTTAACAAGGATTCACGGGTGGTCAATCTGTTGAAATCAGAGCACTACATTTTGGCCACCGTGCTCGATCCTAGATTTAAAGCCTACCTTGGATCTCTCTTTCCGGCAGACACAGGTCTGCTGGGGTTGAAAGACCTGCTGGTGACAAAATTGTCAAGTCAAGCGGAACGCGACCTGTCAACATCTCCTCCTTCACATTCTCCCGCAACTGGGGGTGCGAGGAAAAGGCTCAGAATTCCGAGCCCACCCGCTGGCGGTGATGCAGGGCAGTCTGGAGCGACTGCTGATGCTGACATCTGGTCCGGACTGAAGGACCTGACAACGATTACGGACATGTCGTCTACTGTCACTGCATATGATTCTCTCAACATTGATAGAATGGTGGAGGATTATATGAGTGACCGCATCCAAGTAGGCACGTCACACAGTCCGTACTTATACTGGCAGGAAAAAGAGGCAATTTGGAGGCCCTTGCACAAACTGGCTTTATTCTACCTAAGTTGCCCTCCCACAAGTGTGTACTCCGAAAGAGTGTTTAGTGCCGCCGCTCACCTTGTCAGCAATCGGCGTACGAGGTTACATCCAGAAAATGTGGAGAAGATGATGTTCATTAAAATGAATTATAATCAATTCCTCCGCGGAGACATTGACCAGCAGCAATTGCCTCCACAAAGTACACAGGGAGCTGAGATGGTGGATTCCAGTGGGGACGAATTGATAATCTGTGAGGAGGGGGATGTACACGGTGATATATCGGAGGGTGAAGATGAGGTGGACATCTTGCCTCTGTAGAGCCAGTTTGTGCAAGGAGAGATTAATTGCTTCTTTTTTGGGGGGGGTCCAAACCAACCCGTCATATCAGTCACAGTCGTGTGGCAGACCCTGTCACTGAAATGATGGGTTGGTTAAAGTGTGCATGTCCTGTTTTGTTTATACAACATAAGGGTGGGTGGGAGGGCCCAAGGACAATTCCATCTTGCACCTCTTTTTTCTTTTCTTTTTCTTTGCATCATGTGCTGATTGGGGAGGGTTTTTTGGAAGGGACATCCTGCGTGACACTGCAGTGCCACTCCTAGATGGGCCCGGTGTTTGTGTCGGCCACTAGGGTCGCTAATCTTACTCACACAGTCAGCTACCTCATTGCGCCTCTTTTTTTCTTTGCGTCATGTGCTGTTTGGGGAGGGTTTTTTGGAAGGGACATCCTGCGTGACACTGCAGTGCCACTCCTAGATGGGCCCGGTGTTTGTGTCGGCCACTAGGGTCGCTAATCTTACTCACACAACTACCTCATTGCGCCTCTTTTTTTCTTTGCGTCATGTGCTGTTTGGGGAGGGTTTTTTGGAAGGGCCATCCTGCGTGACACTGCAGTGCCACTCCTAGATGGGCCCGGTGTTTGTGTCGGCCACTAGGGTCGCTAATCTTACTCACACAGCTACCTCATTGCGCCTCTTTTTTTCTTTGCGTCATGTGCTGTTTGGGGAGGGTTTTTTGGAAGGGACATCCTGCGTGACACTGCAGTGCCACTCCTAGATGGGCTCGGTGTTTGTGTCGGCCACTAGGGTCGCTTATCTTACTCACACAGCGACCTCGGTGCAAATTTTAGGACTAAAAATAATATTGTGAGGTGTGAGGTATTCAGAATAGACTGAAAATGAGTGTAAATTATGGTTTTTGAGGTTAATAATACTTTGGGATCAAAATGACCCCCAAATTCTATGATTTAAGCTGTTTTTTAGTGTTTTTTGAAAAAAACACCCGAATCCAAAACACACCCGAATCCGACAAAAAAAATTCGGTGAGGTTTTGCCAAAACGCGTTCGAACCCAAAACACGGCCGCGGAACCGAACCCAAAACCAAAACACAAAACCCGAAAAATTTCAGGCGCTCATCTCTAGTACAGACTGGAAATTCGAGACGTCTCCCCCTCGCAGGCTCCTGATGTCTGCTTTACCAACGTCTTCCTCCGACAGGGAGGCAGTATTGGAAACAAGTCACAAGCTGTATTCCCAGCAGGTGATAATCAAAGTACCCCTCCTACAACAAGGAAAGGGGTATTATTCCACACTATATTGTGGTACTGAAGCCAGACGGCTCGGTGAGACCTATTCTAAATGGGAAATCTTTGAACACTTACATACAAAGGTTCAAATCAAGATGGAGTCACTCAGAGCAGTGATAGCGAACCAGGAAGAAGGGGACTATATGGTGTCCCTGGACATCAAGGATGCTTACCTCCATGTCCCAAATTGCCCTTCTCACCAAGGGTACCTCAGGTTCGTGGTACGGAACTGTCACTATCAGTTTCAGACGCTGCCGTTTGGATTGTCCACGGCACCTCGGGTCTTTACCAAAGTAATGGCCGAAATGATGATTCTTCAAAGAAAAGGCGTCTTAATTATCCCTTACTTGGACGATCTCCTGATAAGGGCA
The DNA here is from genome assembly GCF_028390025.1 of Pseudophryne corroboree. Classification (NCBI taxonomy): domain Eukaryota; kingdom Metazoa; phylum Chordata; class Amphibia; order Anura; family Myobatrachidae; genus Pseudophryne; species Pseudophryne corroboree. The sequence goes on from NW_026967608.1 coordinate 614,623, forward strand.
AGGTCCAGAGAACAGTTGGAAGTCGGAGTAGCACTATCTCAAGTAGTTCTACGACAGCACGGGTGGATTCTAAATATCCAAAATCGCAGCCGTTTCCGACGACACGTCTGCTGTTCCTAGGGATGGTTCTGGACACAGTCCAGAAAAAGGTGTTTCTCCCGGAGGAGAAAGCCAGGGAGTTATCCGAGCTAGTCAGGAACCTCCTAAAACCAGGAAAAGTGTCAGTGCATCATTGCACAAGAGTCCTGGGAAAAATGGTGGCTTATTACGAAGCGATTCCATTCGGCAGATTCCACGCAAGAACTTTTCAGTGGGATCTGCTGGACAAATGGTCCGGATCGCATTTTCAGATGCATCAGCGGATAACCCTATCTCCAAGGACAAGGGTGTCTCTCCTGTGGTGGTTACAGAGTGCTCATCTTCTAGAGGGCCGCAGATTCGGCATTCAGGATTGGATGCTGGTGACCACGGAGGCCAGCCTGAGAGGCTGGGGAGCAGTCACACAGGGAAAAAATTTCCAGGGAGTGTGATCAAGTCTGGAGATTTTTCTCCACATAAATATACTGGAGCTAAGGGCAATTTACAATGCTCTAAGCTTAGCAAGACCTCTGCTTCAAGGTCAGCCGGTATTGATCCAGTGGGACAACATCACGGCAGTCACCCACGTAAACAGACAGGGCGGCACAAGAAGCAGGAGGGCAATGGCAGAAACTGCAAGGATTTTTCACTGGGCGGAAAATCATGTGATAGCACTGTCAGCAGTGTTCATTCCGGGAGTGGACAACTGGGAAGCAGACTTCCTCAGCAGGCACAACCTCCACCCGGGAGAGTGGGGACTTCATCGGGAAGTCTTCCACATGATTGTGAACCGTTGGAAAAGACCAAAGGTGGACATGATGGCGTCCCGCCTGAACAAAAATCTGGACAAGTATTGCGCCAGGTCAAAAGACCCTCAGGCAATAGCTGTGGACGTTCTGGTAACACCGTGGGTGTACCAGTCGATGTATGTCTTCCCTCCTCTGCTTCTCATACCCAAGGTATTGAGAATTATAAGACGTAGAGGAGTAAGAACTATACTCGTGGCTCCGGATTGGCCAAGAAGGACTTGGTACCCGGAACTTAAAGAGATGCTCACAGAGGACTCATGGCCTCTGCCGCTAAGAAGGGACTTGCTTCAGCAAGTACCATGTCTGTTCCAAGACTTACCGCGGCTGCGTTTGACGGCATGGCGGTTGAACGCCGGATCCTAAGGGAAAAAAGGCATTCCGGAAGAGGTCATTCCTACCCTGGTCAAAGCCAGGAAGAAGGGGACCGCACAACATTATCACCACATGTGGCGAAAATATGTTGCGTGGTGTGAGGCCAGGAAGGCCCCATGAAGAAATTTCAACTCGGTCGTTTCCTGCATTTCCTGCAAACAGGAGTGTCTATGGGCCTCAAATTGGGGTCCATTAAGGTTAAAATTTCGGCCCTGTCGATTTTCTTCCAGAAAGAATTGGCTTCAGTTCCTGAAGTCCAGAAGTTTGTCAAGGGAGTACTGCATATACAACCCCCTTTTGTGCCTCCAGTGGCACTGTGGGATCTCAACGTAGTTCTGGGATTCCTAAAATCACATTGGTTTAAACCGCTCAAATCTGTGGATTTGAAATATCTCACAGGGAAAGTGACCATGCTGTTGGCCCTGGCCTCGGCCAGGCGAGTGTCAGAATTGGCGGCGTTTGTCTCAAAAAGCCCATATCTGATTGTCCATTCGGACAGGGCAGAGCTGCGGACTCATCCCCAGTTTCTCCCTAAGGTGGTGTCAGTGTTTCACCCGAACCAGCTTATTGTGGTACCTGCGGCTACTAGGGACTTGGAGGACTCCAAGTTGCTAGCTGTTGTCAGGGCCCTGAAAATATAGTTTCCAGGACGGCTGGAGTCAGGAAGACTGACTTGCTGTTATCCTGTATGCACCCAACAAACTGGGTGCTCTTGCTTCTAAGCAGTCGATTGCTAGTTGGATGTGTAGTACAATTCAGCTTGCACATTCTGTGGCAGGCCTGCCACAGCCAAAATATGTAAATGCCCATTCCACAAGAAAGGTGGGCTCATCTTGGGCTGCTGCCCGAGGGGTCTCGGCTTTACAAATTTGCCGAGCTCATACTTGGTCAGGGGCACACCCTGACTGAGGAGGACCTGGAGTTCTCTCATTCGGTGCTGCAGAGTCATCCGCACTCTCCCGCCCGTTTGGGAGCTTTGGTATAATCCCCATGGTCCTGACGGAGTCCCCAGCATCCACTTAGGACGTCCGAGAAAATAAGAATTTACTTACCGATAATTCTATTTCTCGTAGTCCGTAGTGGATGCTGGGCGCCCATCCCAAGTGCGGATTGTCTGCAATACTTGTACATAGTTATTGTTACAAAAATCGGGTTATTATTGTTGTGAGCCATCTTGTCAGAGGCTCCGCTGTTATCATGCTGTTACCTGGGTTCAGATCACAGGTTGTACAGTGTGATTGGTGTGGCTGGTATGAGTCTTACCCGGGATTCAAGATCCTTCCTTATTGTGTACGCTCGTCCGGGCACAGTATCCTAACTGAGGCTTGGAGGAGGGTCATAGGGGGAGGAGCCAGTGCACACCACCTGATCCTAAAGCTTTTACTTTTGTACCCTGTCTCCTGCGGAGCCGCTATTCCCCATGGTCCTGACGGAGTCCCCAGCATCCACTACGGACTACGAGAAATAGAATTATCGGTAAGTAAATTCTTATTTTTTTAATCCAATATATGGACTGATTTTTATTTTTGAAAATTTCTCTGTGCACAGAGTTTATCTAAGATCCACCTCCTATAGCTATGCAAATATATTGTTAGTGATTTTATTTGACCGGTCTAATAGTTTATTGTAAAGTGTGTGTGTGTGTGTATGTATGTATAATATATATATATATATATATATATATTTATATGTAATAAAAAATATAGAATATATGAAATTATTTATTTGTTTTTATTGAACTTTGAGCCATATCATACTATTTATAGCGCAAGAGGAGATTAGTTCAGTGAACTGATAAAGTGCAAGGTGATAAAGTACAAGCCAGTCTGCTCCTAACTGTCATTTTTCAAACCCAGCCTGTGACATGGCAATTAGGAGCTGATTGGCTGGTACTTTATCACCATGCAAATTATCATTTCACCAGGTTTAATAAATCGTCCGCTTATTCATTTATGTACGAGTAGTTAGAAGTAGAAGAACTCTAACAGAAACCACTAAGCTCATCTACAGCCACACCACACTGTATATGCCCAATATCACCTGATTTTAGGCCTGGTTTGTTCTTGGATGTGAGACCACCTGGGAATACCAGGTGCTGTAGGTAGTTTTATACTACCAACACCGTTCTCTTGATGCATTCTATTTTGAAACTTATTAATTGATGTTGAAGTTAGAAACAGCAAAAATCATCTACAGCCGCATCACACTGGATATGTCCAATCTCATCTGATGATGGAAGCTAAGCAGTGTTGTGCCTGGTTTGTTTTTGGATTTCAAGTCCTGCCTTCTGGTTTGGCCACGGCACCTCGGATATTCACCAAGGTCATGGCCGTGATGACGACCCTTCACCATCAGAGAATCAGGATCCTGCCAAATTTGGACGACTTGCTGATCCTGGTGAACTCCCAAGAGGTTCTCCACAGTTATCTGGAACTGGCGGTCCAATTCCTACAAGTCCACGGGTGGCTCATCAACTGAAAAAAGTCCTCGCTGGTCCCTGCTCGGAACATGGTGCACCTAGGGGCACTGCTGGACACACACAGACAACAATTGTTTCTGTCTCCAGAGAAAGTCCTGAAAATTCAGGACAGTATCTTTCTCTCTCGCCCAAGAGTGTTGATACACACGGCGATGCAAGTACTAGACCTCATGGTGTCGGCTTTCGATAAGGTAGAGTACGCTCAATTTCATTACCGCCCTCTGCAGAGGTTAATCCTCTCCAAGTGGGACGGCCTGCCTCATCGGATAATGTCTCAAATGATCTCCTTGACTCCGGAGGTTCGTCTGACACTGAGCTGGTGGCTACAGGACCAACAGTTGAGCAGGGGCCATCCCTTCTGGATCTCCAACTGTGTCCTCCTGACAATGGATGCCAGTCTTTTGGGCTGGGCCACGGTGTTGGAGCAACACTTTCTCCAGGGTCGGTGAACCTGGGAGGAATCTCTCCTCCTGATATACATTCTGGAATTGCAGGCAGTGTTCAATTAATTGACACTGGCCCTGCCTCTAGTACAGAACAGGCCTGTTCAAGTACAATCTGATAACGCCACCACGGTAGTGTACACAAATCATCAAGGCGGCACTCGAAACTAGGCGGCACTCGAAACTGCATGGCAAAGCTGGAAGTATCAAAAATCCTCCGTTGGGTAGAATGTCATCTGACAGCAATATCGGCAGTGTTCATTCCCGGAGTCCTCAACTGGGAAGCGGATTTCCTCAGTCGTCAGGACGTTCACGCTGGAGAGTGGAGAGGCCGCAGCAGAAATGTCTGCACTGGTGTCAGTAGGTGACTGAGGCAGGGATGACTGGGTGATAGTGGGTGACTGAAGCATGTATGAGTGGGAGATAGTGGGTGACTGAGGCCGGGGTGACTGGGAGATAGTGGGTGACAGGGAGATAGTGGGTTACTGAGGGAGGGGTGATAGGAAGGGGTTGGGTAAGTATGGGAAGAAAGTGGGTGACAGGGATAATAAATGACTAAGGCAGGGGTGATAGGGAGATAGTGGATGATTGTGGCAGGGGTGACAGAGACAGTAAGAGACTGAGGCAGGGGTGACAGGGATAGTGGCTGACTGAGGCAGGGGTGACTGGGAGATAGTGGGTGACTGAGGCAGGGTTGACAGGGATAGTGGGTGACTGAAGCAGGGGTGATAGGGTGACAGTGGGTGACTAAAGCAGGGGTGACTGGTATAGTGGGTGCCTGAGGCAGGGATCGCAGGTATAGTGGTTGACTGAGGCAGCGGTGACTGGGAGATAGTGGGTAACAGAGGCAGGGGTGACAGGGAAAGTGTGTGACTCAGGCAGGGGTGACAGGGAGATAGTGGGCAGCATATCTCTGCCTCACTGCAGCAGCACATTCCTGCTTCAATGACAGCAGCACATCCCTGCCTCGCTGACAGCAGCACATCCCTGCCTCGCTGACAGCAGCACATCCCTGCCTCGCTGACAGCAGCACATCCCTGCCTCGCTGACAGCAGCACATCCCTGCCTCGCTGACAGCAGCACATCCCTGCCTCGCTGACAGCAGCACATCCCTGCCTCGCTGACAGCAGCACATCCCTGCCTCGCTGACAGCAGCACAGCACTGCTTCGCTGACAGCAGCACATCACTGCTTCACTACCAGCAGCACATCCCTGCCTCACTGGCAGCAGCACATCCCTGCCTTACTGACAGCTGTATATAGGGCCTAATTCAGACCTGATCCCTGCTGTGCATATTCACACAACAGGAGATCAGGTCTGAAGTGCGTGTGTGCTGGTGCCGCAGTGCACCGGCACATGCCAGAGATGCGATCAGCATCTCTGCCCAGTGAGCGCCTCTGCCTGGATGACAGGCATAGGCGGTCACTGGGCAGGAGGAGTCGGGCCAGCGGCGTTGTGCCGCCATTTTGGGGGCACAGTCCGGACAACGCAGACATGACCGGACCGTATGGGGGCGGGCCGTGACTGCTGCGTGACCCGGACAGCAACGGGCCTTATTTACTAAAATCTCAGATAAATTTTATGGCATTTATGTGCAGTCTAGTTTGCACAGTTGATAGAGTGTTGATCTTGCACTATCAATGTAAGCCTCACATAGGTTTGATACACATGTAAGTTTGTTTTTATTTTACTACATTGTGGTTTGTGGCTCTATACCATGTAATGCATGTCTTTTAACAGTAGTCAAGTCTTCCAATGTGCTTGTTAGTGAAACCCAATAGATAGCTTTATTTTATTTTGTTTCTTCAAATATTGAATGCATATGTCTTATAACTTTTTTTTTTAATATATATATATACATTTTTATTATAAGATTTTCAATGACACAAAACCATCCAAGTTGCAGATTATGGATTGTGAAGGACAAATCAACCATATAAACAATTTAAGCAATTTAAATTGCATGCAGGTAGTAGAATATCAAACTCCTTGGATGAGAGTGGGTCGTAATAAACTAGGATAGAAAAGAATACAGTAGAAAATAAGATTTTAAACCTACCGGTAAATCTTTTTCTCGTAGTCCGTAGAGGATGCTGGGGACTCCGTAAGGACCATGGGGATAGACGGGCTCCACAGGAGACATGGGCACTTTAAGAAAGACTTTAGTTCTGGGTGTGCACTGGCTCCTCCCTCTATGCCACAGTTAGAGAAACTGTGCCCAGAGGAGACGGACAGTATGAGGAAAGGATTTTGTTAATCCAGGGCAAGATTCATACCAGCCACACCAATCACACCGTATAACTTGTGATAAACTACCCAGTTATCAGTATGAAAAAACAACATAGCATCAGTGCAGGACCGATGCAACTATAACATAACCCTTATTGAAGCAATAACTATATACAAGTATTGCAGAAGTAGTCCGCACTTGGGACGGGCGCCCAGCATCCTCTACGGACTACGAGAAAAAGATTTACCGGTAGGTTTAAAATCTTATTTTCTCTAACGTCCTAGAGGATGCTGGGGACTCCGTAAGGACCATGGGGATTATACCAATGCTCCAAAACGGGCGGGAGAGTGCGGATGACTCTGCAGCACCGATTGAGCAAACATGAGTTCCTCCTCAGCCAGGGTATCAAACTTATAGTATTTTGCATAGGTGTTTGAACCCGACCAAGTAGCAGCTTGACACAGCTGTAGTGCCGAGACCCCTCGGGCAGCCGCCCAAGAAGAGCCCACTTTCCTCGTGGAATGGGCCTTGACCGATTTCAGTAACTGCAATCCAGCCATAGAATGCGCTTGCTGAATCGTGTTACAAATCCGGCGAGCAATAGCCTGCTTTGAAGCAGGGGCACCAATCTTGTTGGTTGCATACAGGACAAACAGCGCTTCAGTTTTCCTGACTCTAGCCGTCCTGGCCACGTAAATTTTCAAAGCCCTGACCACATCAAGTAACTCGGAATCCTCCAAGTCACGCGTAGCCACAGGCACCACAATAGGTTGGTTCATATGAAAAGATGAGACCACTTTTGGTAGGAATTGAGGACGGGTCCGCAATTCCGCTCTATCCACATGGAATACCAAATATGGGCTTTTATGTGACAAAGCCGCTAATTCTGACACTCGCCTAGCCGAAGCCAAGGTTAATAACATGACCACCTTCCACGTGAGATAATTTAACTCCACTGTTTTAAGTGGTTCAAACCAGTGTGATTTTAGAAAACTTAACACCACGTTAAGGTCCCAAGGTGCCACCGGAGGCACAAAAGGAGGCTGAATATGCAGCACTCCTTTTACAAAAGTCTAAACTTCTGGAGGAGAAGCCAATTCTTTTTGAAAGAAAATGGATAAGGCCGAAATCTGGACCTTAATAGAGCCTAAATGTAGGCCCAAATTCACTCCAGTTTGTAGGAAGTGAAGGAAACGGCCCAGATGGAATTCTTCCGTAGGAGCATTCCTGGCCTCACACCAAGAAACATAATTTCGCCATATACGGTGTAATGTTTTAACGTTACATCCTTCCTAGCCTTTATCAGCGTAGGGATGACCTCAACCGGAATGCTAGGATCCGGCATTCAACCGCCATGCCGTCAAACGCAGCCGCGGTAAGTCTTGGAACAGACAGGGCCCCTGATGCAACAGGTCCTGTCTTAGAGGGAGAGGCTACAGATCTTCTGTGAGCATTTCCTGCAGATCCGGATACCAGGTCCTCCGTGGCCAATCTGGAACAATGAGGATTGTTCTCACTTTTCTTTGTCTTATTATCCTCAACACCTTGGGTATGAGAGGAAGAGGAGGAAATACATAGACCGACCGGAACACCCACGGTGTCACTAGGGCGTCTACAGCTACTGCCTGAGGGTCTCTTGACCTTGCGCAATACCTCTGTAGCTTTTTGTTGAGCCGGGACGGCATCATGTCTATCTGTGGCAGTTCCCACCGACTTGTAATCTGTGCAAAGACTTCCTGATGAAGTCCCCACTCTCCCGGATGTAGGTCGTGTCTGCTGAGGAAGTCTGCTTCCTAGTTGTCCACTCCCGGAATGAACACTGCTGACAGTGCGCTTGCGTGATTCTCCACCCAGCGAAGAATTCTGGTGGCTTGTGCCATCGCCACTCTGCTCCTTGTGCCGCCTTGGCGGTTTACATGAGCCACTGCGGTGACGTCTGACTGGATCAGAACCGGTTGGTCGCAAAGTAAGGTCTCCGCTTGACGTAGGGCATTGTATATGTTGATGTGAAGACAAGTCTCTTGACTTGACCAAAGACCTTGGAAATTTCTTCCCTGTGTGACTGCTCCCCAACCTTGGAGGCTTGCATCTGTGGTCACCAGGATCCAGCCCTGAATGCTGAATCTGCGTCCCTCGAGAAGGTGAGCACTCTGCAGCCACCACAGGAGTGATACCCTGACCCTGGGGGACAGGGTGATCAACCAATGCATCTGTAAATGTGACCCGGACCACTTGTCCAGTAGGTCCCATTGGAAAGTCCTCGCATGGAACCTGCCGAATGGAATGGCCTCGTATGATGCCACCATCTTTCCCAGGACTCGAGTGCAGTGATGCACTGACACAAGTTTTGGTTTCAATAGGTTCCTGACAAGAGTCATGAGTTCCTGGGCCTTTCCTATCGGGAGATAAACCCTCTTCTGGTCCGTGTCCAGAATCATGCCCAAGAAAGACAGACGAGTAGTAGGAATCAACTACGACTTCGGGATATTGAGAATCCAGCCGTGTTGCTGTAACACTTTCAGTGAAAGTGATACGCTGTTCAGCAACTGCTCTCTTGATCTCGCTTTTATGAGATCGCCCAAGTACGGGATAATTGTGACACCTTGCTTGCACAGGAGCACCATCATTTCCGCCATTACCTTGGTGAAAATTCTCAGGGCCATGGAGAGACCAAACAGCAACGTCTGAAATTGGCAATGACAGTCCTGTACCGCAAATCTGAGGTACGCCTGATGAGGTGGATAAATGGGGACATGAAGGTATGCATCCTGTACACAAATGCGGACAACAGGTGTCAAGCCGTGTGTTGCCTTTGTCAAGCTGTAATAAGTAGGGATAAGGACGTTAACCACCTCGGAACATCCTCCCTTATACGACACCTGCAGCGCATTCATCATAAGTTAGTGACAAATTCAAAAACTTTGGATGACAGCGGAAGCAGTCCACTGACCACTAAATCCCTTCCTCTTGTAACCAAGCTCCTGCAAACCACACCACCAACTCCCTCAGTGTCAATTTCCTCCTTAGACAGGAGAGCCAATAGTCCTGCAGGCCATGTCACTGGCAAGTCTGACGAGTCCTCTCCTGCCTGGGATTCCTCCGATGCATCCTTGAGTGTAACGCCTACTGCTGCTGGCGCTGCTATTGTTGCTGCTGGGAGTCGATCGTCATCCCAGAGGGGAAGTCGGAAGACCACTTGTACTACTTCCAGTAAGCAATTGACTGTCCAACAGTCCTTTGCGAGGAAGATGAAATATCACAGCAGTCATCCTGCTGCAAAGCGGATAACTCAGGTCTTGTCAGCCTGGGTGGTGAGAAACGTGGTTCCGGTATCCATCGTTAATTTACAGGCAACTAGAGACTTGATTGAGGTACTGTGTCCCCGGTACCAAATACCCTCTAGGTTCCATTTCTCTAGGCAGGCGATACCGAAAATGTACACAGACCTCAGAAAAAGAGTCACCAGTGTCCTAAAAAATGCAGTTGTACCCAATGTCCACTTGTCTGTGGTTAAGTGGAGCAGGGCAGACTCAGGACTATATGACTGTGACAGCCCACTGGGTAGATGTATTGCCCCCCGCAGCAAGAACAGCAGCGGCGGCACCAGTAGCAGCATCTCGCAATTGCCAACTCGTTCCTAGGCAGGCTACGCTTTGTATCACCGCTTTCCATAAGAGGCACACAGCTGACAACCTCTTACGGAAACTGAGGAACATCATCGCAGAATGGCTTACCCCAATTGGACTCTCCTGGGGATTTGTGACATCGGACAACGCCACCAATATTGTGCGTGCATTACATCTGGGTAAATTCCAGCACGTCCCATGTTTTGCACATACATTTAATTTGGTGGTGCAGAATTATTTAAAAAACGACAGGGGCGTGCAAGAGATGCTGTCGGTGGCCCGAAGAATTGCGGGCCACTTTCTGCCTTCAGCCACCGCATGTCGAAGACTGGAGCACCACCAAACATTCCTGAACCTGTCCTGCCATCATCTGAAGCAAGAGGTGGTAACGAGGTGGAATTCAACCCTCTATATGCTTCAGAGGATGGAGGAGCAGCAAAAGGCCATTCAAGCCTATACATCTGCCCACTAAATAGGCAAAGGAGGGGGAATGCACCTGACTCAAGCGCAGTGGAGAATGATTTCAACGTTGTGCAAGGTTCTGCAACCCTTTGAACTTGCCACACGTGAAGTCAGTTCAGACATTGCCAGCCTGAGTCAGGTAATTCCCCTCATCAGGTTTTTGCAGAAGAAGCTGGAGACATTGAAGGAGGAGCTAAAACAGAGCGATTCCACTAGGCATGTGGGACTTGTGGATGGAGCCCTTAATTCACTTAACCAGGATTCAATCTGTTGAAATCAGAGCACTACATTTTGGCCACCGTGCTCGATCCTAGATTTAAAACCTACATTGTATCTCTCTTTCCGGCAGACACAAGTCTGCAGAGGTTCAAAGACCTGCTGGTGAGAAAATTGTCAAGTCAAGCGGAACGTGACCCGTCAACAGCTCCTCCTTCACATTCTCCCGCAAGTGGGGTTTCGAGGAAAAGGCTAAGAATTCCGAGCCCACCCGCTGGCGGTGATGCAGGGCAGTCTGGAGTGAGTGCTGACATCTGGTCCGGACTGAAGGACCTGGCAACGATTACTGACATGTCATCTACTGTCACTGCATATGATTCTGTCACCTTTGAAAGAATGGTGGAGAATTATATGAGTGACTGCATCCAGGTAGGCACGTCAGTATGTATACTGGCAGGAAAAAGAGGCAATTTGGAGGCCCTTGCACAAACTGGCTTTATTCTACCTAAGTTGCCCTCCCTCCAGTGTGTACTCCAAAAGAGTGTTTAGTGCAGCCGCTCACCTTGTCGGCAATCGGCGTACGAGGTTACTTCCAGAAAATGTGGAGAAGATAATGATCATCAAAATGAATTATAATCAATTCCTCCGTGGAGACATTCACCAGCAATTGCCTCCAGAAAGTACACAGGGATCTGAGATGGTGGATTCCAGTGGGGACGAATTAATAATCTGTGAGGAGGGGGATGTACACAGTGAAAGGGGTGAGGAATCGGAGGATGATGAGGTGGACATCTTGCCTCTGTAGAGCCAGTTTGTGCAAGGAGAGATTGATTGATTGATTCTTTTTTGGTGGGGGCACAAACCAACCAGTCATTTCAGTCAGTCGTGTGGCAGACCCTGTCGCTGAAATGATGGGTTCATCAATGTTTTTCTTTTCAATCTAAGCCCCTGCAGTTTTCTGTAAGCATCTGCTTCGCTATGATGATCAACAAGTCACATGGGCAAACACTCAGGGCTGGAGGCGTAGATCTTAGGACCAGCTGCTACAAGCATGGCAGAGGTGTCACTATCACTGGTGACACCCAGAGAGGTGGCGAAGGAGATTGTAATGCAGTGCGCGCAGATAAGCAGCGCAATGGTAAAAAGGAGGCATGGTCTCATAGGTAGGGGCGTGGCCTGAATCACCATTTTGTTGCTCCGGGTATCCCGGGGGTTGGGGGCTGCACCCGGGGACTAGTGTGTGAGTGGTGCTGGCTCCTGCACAGTGACAGAAACTGGGTGTTGCACGTAATGTCACAGTGAAACACCCATATTCTGTCACTGAAGAAGAGCCGGCACTTTGGTGTCACCCCCCTTGGCGGGTGACACTCGGGTGTGTGCCGCAACCCTGTTGTGATGCCACTGACCCATGGGAAGCTTTACGTGGCTTACCCATGTGTTAGTAGCCCCAAGCATCTTTTGTGTTAGTCCCTGAAGAAAAACTTCAAATATTGTTTACAATTTTGTAATCAATGGGCCTAATTCAGTAAGGATTGCAAATTCTGCTAAGTAACAGAATTTGCAATCCTTTGGTTTGCATGCTGGGGCCACCCATCACAGGGCATGGCCACCCAGCATGCCGCCTCCCTTCTTGACCACGCTGAAATTGCAGTCTCAGTGCAGTTCAGCGTGATCATAAAAAATGGGTTAGCCTCCTGTTGGTGCAGACTGTACGTGTGCGCAGGAAGCCTCCACCATTTTTGTGATCGCAGCGGCTGCATGTGATGTCATGCAGCCGCTCTGACCACGCCTCCTGTTTCTCCGTTGCCGACCCCATTTTGTAGCCCTGCCCCTGCACCGCTCCATCTCCGACTTTGAAATGGATTGTTGCTGACCCCCCCCCGCACCGATTGACAGTCAGAGGTGATCGCATTATCTGCGGGGTGCCACAGAAAATGCAGGCGCATGCGTATGCTCTTAGCAATTTTTGCAGTTGGATTGCTTATTGCGATTACAATCCAACCTGAATCAGGCTCTATTACCTATCACAATGGCACTGCGGGTAGTACAAAATGGGGTTAATATAGGAGAAAAAACCCCCAGAGCTGTGCTCCTTAACTGTCCCTGGTGGCTAGTGGAGCAGCTGCCCAGTAATCAGTGTCCACGCCAGTGCGCACACGGCCCGCCCCCTACAGCCACGCTGGATCTCGGTATAGTGTGGGCACAGAAGCCCCTTACCTCCCTTTCATCAGCGGCCTCGTGATCCCGGAGGGCGGTGTGTGTGTGACTGACCTTAGGACGAAACCGGAGCCTCCGCTGCAGTGACACAGCAACCAGGGCACGGGAGTATACTGCGCCGCTGGGAGTGATGGAGCTGCAGTAAAGATGTCTATTAGACCTAGCCTGCTGCAGCCCTTGTAGATTCTTATAAAAAAAGTTCTTCTTTTCTTGTCAAAATTAATAGCTAAGAATAGGCTGCCTGAGGCAGCCCCCTGTTAAGTGGCCTGCTACTGAAGGCACCAACTACAACCATGGAAGCGAGGTTATAGAGCAGGGGGCGCTGAGCATCTTGGGAACAGTCAAAAGCTTTGAGCCTGTTGGTGCCTCAGATCAAGATCCTACTCTACACCCCAATGTGAATCCTTGTGGAGTCCAGTGTACCCCACAGAAGAAATGAATGTGTCACACCCATTGGCAGCAACATTAGAATAGCTGCTGATGGGCACAATTGAGAAAGGAAGGGGGGAAAACATTTGAATCCAGCACATATATGTAATTTGAATATGTAATTTGTACCTTCCTACTTTAAAATGTAATGGATGAACCTCACCCTGTGAGAACTATCTTTATGATCAAGAGATCTCATATGCAAGATAAGTATGTGTTGGCAGAGGCGCTCACTGGGCAGAGATGCTGATTGCATCTCTGGCATGTGCCGGTGCACTGCGGCACCAGCACACACACACACTTCAGACCTGATCTCCTGTTGTGTGAATATGCACAGCAGAGATCAGGTCTGAATTAGGCCCTATATACAGCTGCCAGTGAGGCAGGGATCTGCTGCTGCCAGTGAGGCAGGGATCTGCTGCTGCCAGTGAGGCAGGGATCTGCTGCTGCCAGTGAGGCAGGGATCTGCTGCTGCCAGTGAGGCAGGGATCTGCTGCTGCCAGTGAGGCAGGGATCTGCTGCTGTCAGTGAAGCAGTGATCTGCTGCTGTCAGCGAGGCAGTGATCTGCTGCTGTCAGTAAGGCAGGGATGTGCTGCTATAAGTGAGGCAGGTATGTGCTGCTGTCAATGAGGCAGGGATGTGCTGCTGTCAGCAAGGCAGTGATCTGCTGCCCACTATCTCCCTATCACCCCTGCCTGAGTCACACACTTTCCCTGTCACCCCTGCCCCAGTTACCCACTATCTCCCAGTCACCGCTGCCTCAGTTAACCACTATACCTGCGACCCCTGCCTCAGTCACCCACTATACCAGTCACCCCTGCTTTAGTCACCCACTATCTCTGTCACCCCTACCTCAGTCAACCACTATCTCCATATCACCCCTGCCTCAGTCACCCACTATCCCTGTCACCCCTGCCTCAGTCTCCTACTGTCCCTGTCACCCCTGCCACAGTCATCCACTATATCCCTATCACCCCTGCCTTAGTCACTGACTATCTCCCAGTCACCCCGGCCTCAGTCACCCACTATCTCCCACTCATACATGCTTCAGTCACCCACTATCTCCCAGTCATCCCTGCCTCAGTCACCTACTGACACCAGTGCAGACATTTCTGCTGCGGCCTCTCCACTCTCCAGCGTGAACGTCCTGACGACTGAGGAAATCCGCTTCCCAGTTGAGGACTCCGGGAATGAACACTGCCGATATTGCTGGCAGATGACGTTCTACCCAACTGAGGATTTTTGATACTTCCAGCTTTGCTATGCAATTTCGAGTGCCGCCTTGATGATTTGTGTACACTACCGTGGTGGCGTTGTCCGATTGTACTTGAACAGGCCTGTTCTGTACTAGAGGCAGGGCCAGTGTCAATGAATTGAACACTGCCTGCAATTCCAGAATGTTTATCGGGAGGAGAGATTCCTCCCTGGTCCACCGATGGTGAAGGGTCGTCATCACGGCCATGACCTTGGTGAATTTCCGAGGTGCCGTGGCCAAACCAGAAGGCAGGACCTGAAATCCAAAAACTAACCAGGCACAACACTGCTTAGCTTCCAACATCAGATGAGATTGGACATATCCAGTGTGATGCGGCTGTAGATGATTTTTGCTGTTTCTAACTTCTACTTCTAACTACTGGTACATCAATGAATAAGTTTCAAAATAGAATGCATCAAGAGAACGGTGTTGGTAGTATAAAACTACCTACAGCACCTGGTATTCCCAGGTGGTCTCACATCCAAGAACAAACCAGGCCTAAAATCAGGTGATATTGGGCATATACAGTGTGGTGTGGCTGTAGATGAGCTTAGTGGTTTCTGTTAGAGTTCTTCTACTTCTAACTACTCGTACATAAATGAGTAAGCGGACGATTTATTAAACCTGGTGAAATGATAATTTGCATGGTGATAAAGTACCAGCCAATCCGCTCCTAATTGCCATGTCACAGGCTGGGTTTGAAAAATGACAGTTAGGAGCTGACTGGCTGGTACTTTATCACCTTGCACTTTATCAGTTCACCAGGCTTAATAGATCTGCCCCAATGTTTCAAAATGGAATGCATCAAGAGAACGGTGTTAGTATTGTAAAAATACACACAGCTCCTGGTATTTCCTGGTGGTCTCCCATCCAAGTACTAAAACCAGGACCAACACTGCTCAGCTTCCATGATCAGGAGAGATTGGGCAAATCCAGTGTGCTGTGGCTGTAGATGAGCTGGTGGTTTTTATTACAGCTCTTCTACTTCTAACTTCTGGTACATAAAAGAATACATGTAAAAATTAAATGTACCAAGAAAATGGTGTTGGTAGTTTAAAAACACCTAAAGAATCTGATACTACCAAGCAGTCTCCCATCCATGTATTAACAAAGTCCAATACTGCTTTGCTTCAAAAATCAAATGAGATTGGGTATATCCAGTGTGGTGTGGCTTTAGATAAGCTTTGTGGTTTCTGTTAGAGCTCTTCTACTTCTAACTACTGGTACATTAATGAATATGTATAAGGTTGTAGTTTATCCAATATGCCTTTACTACCTTACCTTTCAACCCCCCTCCCTCCCCTCTTCTCCTTATAGCTTCCTTAGTTCTCTCCTCCTCATGTGTGCGTTATTTGTTTTCTCATACGTCCTAGATGATGCTGGGGTCACATTAAGAACCATGGGGTATAGACGGGATCTGCAGGAGACATGGGCACTTTAAGACTTTCAAAGGGTGTGAACTGTCTCCTCCCTCTATGCCCCTCCTCCAGACTCCAGTTTTAGTATTGTGCGCAGTGATACTGGATGCACTACAGGGGAGCTCTACTGAGTTTCTCTGAAAAGACTTGTTAGTTTTTTTTATTTTCAGGGAGGCTGCTGGCAACAGTCTCCCTGCTTCGTGGGACTTAGGGGAGAGAAGTATGACCAACTTCTAGTGAGTTCAATGGCTCTGCTTCAGGCTGACAGGACACCATTAGCTCCTGAGGGTGCTGATCGCTGGGTACGCCTAGATGCACACTCCCGCAGCCTGCCGTCACCCCCTTACAGAGCCAGAAGACAGGTGAGTAGCAGAAGAACAGAAGACTTCTTCTCCAGTGATGGCATTCTGAGGTACCGAGCAGCGAGCGGAACACTGCGTGCCATGCTCCCACACAAACACAGGCACTGCAGGGTGCAGGGCACGGAGGGGGGGTTCCCTGGGCAGCATAAATTCCTCACAAAAGGCTGGAAAAAGTGGACATTAGTGCCTGGGCACTGTCCTTACCCCGCTAGCGTAATTAATTATTTCTGAGCGGGACAGATACGCGCTATTACAGTAGCGGGGCTTCTTCCTCACCTCACCAGAACATCTTTAGAGCATTACAAGTCTATCACTATAGAGTTTATTATTTCCCAGACTGCGTACTTTTGGCGCTGGATTGTGAGCTGAAAAATCCTCTGTGTCCCTCTGACAGATTTACTGACGGTCTGTCCCCCATAAGCCGATGTGTCTGTGGGTACTTGGTACATGTGTGTCAACATGTCGGTGGCTGAATGATTTTCCCAAGAGGAAACTATATTAGGAATGCAGACATATGATGGTGGCCCGGTTGGCACCACCAATAACTGACTGGGTAAAAGTTTCAGTAATATCAGAGTAAGGTTGGATAAATCTGTGTCCCAGACACAGACGTAGAGAATAGATGTGATGTTCATGGCTATGTTTCTTTTCCCTCAGGCCCCGCGGGGTCGCAAAAATGTTATTTTGCCCAGTTACTACACACTGATACTGACACGGATACTGATTCCTATGTCGACCATAATGTTTCCTGATTAGATCCAATATTGGCAAGGAGCATTCAGTACATGATTGTGGATATTAAGGACATATTAAAATCACTGAAGACCCTGCTGTTCCTGACAAAGGGGTCTATATGTATGTATATATAGATATATAATGAAAGCTGATGTAACGTTCCTCCATCTCTGTTTGAGAAAGTCTGGGCCAGCTCGACAAGATGGTTTCAAATCCCCAAAAGGATTCTGGTTGTTTATTCATTTCCCGCCGCGGACAGAATAAAGTGGGAGTCACCCCCTGTTCTGCACGGGGCCCTGTCACAAATCCAGCGGATCGTATGCAGGAAGCTACATTATTTCTAGTTATGTAACCAAGGGTACATTACTTAGACCTGCCATTACATGTGCATGGGTGAGTAGTAGTATTCAAGAATTGGTCGAATACCTTGTCATCCGATAAAGATACCTTGGAGAGATGGGATACTCCTTACGTTGTATCATATCAAGGACACTGCAGCATACTTACGTGAGACTGCAAGGGATATAGGACTCTTGAGTTCACGGGCCAATTTCATGGCAGTCTCGGATAGGAGGGCATTGTGGATTCACCAAGAGAATGCTGATGCTGACTCCAAGAAGAAAGGGAGTCTCTTCCCTATGAAGGTGAAGCGTTGTTTGGCGACTGCCTAGTTAATTTGATCTCGGCAGCTCCCGCAGTTAAGTCAACCTTCTTGCCCTATGTTCCCTCCCAACGGATGAAGACGCATCATTATCTGATGCAGTCATTTCGGCCCAATAGATATGCAAGAAGTTAAGATTCCCCTTTCTTTGCAGGTAGAGGAAGGAGAAGAGGGAAGAGGTCTGCATCCTCTTCAAGATCGCAGGAGCAGAGATCATCCTCTGCTTCTGCCAAATCCACCGCATGACGCTGGGGCTCTCTTGCAGGAGCCCGCACCAGTGGGGGCACGTCTAAAACTCTTCAGTCAGTTCTGGATTCATTCGGACATGGACTCGTGTGTTTTACAAATAGTGTCCCAAGGGTACAAACTGGGGTTTCAAGACGTTCCCCCTCACCGATTGTTCAAATCGGCTTTAGTCAGCAGGGAGAAGGTTTTTATTCAAGCCTCTTCGTGGTCCCTAAGCCGGACAGCTCAGTCAGACCAATCTGAAATCTGAAATCCCTCAATTTCTACCTAAGGAAATTAAATTTCAAGATGGAATCTCTCAGTGCAGTGATCTCCAGTCCAGAGGAAGGAGATTTCATGGTTTTGGTAGACATAAAGGATGCCTACTTACATGTTCCCATTTAGCCTCTGCATCAAGCTACCTGAGGTTTGCAATTCAGTATTGTCATTACCAATTTCAGACATTGCCGTTTGGTCTGTCCACGGCTCCGAGGATTTTCACCAGGGTGATCGCAAGCAAGGAGTAACAATTATCCCGTACTTGGATGATCTTTTGATAAAGGCGAAATCCAGGGACCAGTTAGTGCAAAACATTGCACTCTCCCTGACAGTTCTTCAGCAACATAGTTGGCTCCTAAACTTGCCAAAATCGCAGTTGGTCCCAATGACGCGGTTGTTGTTTTTGGGAGTGATACTGGACACAGAAGAGGTTTTCTTCCAGTGGAAAGGCTCTGGAGATCCAGAGTCTGGTCAAATAAATTCTGAAACCAGCAAGAGTGTTAATCCATCAATGCATTTGGTTGCTGGGTAAGATGGTTGCGGCCTACGAGCCCATTCAGTTTGGCTGGTTCCATGCCAGAGTGTTCCAGTTGGACCTGTTGGACACGTGGTCCGGATCCCACCTACACACGCACCGGAGGATAATCCTGTCTTCCAAGACCAGAATCTCACTCCATTGGTGGCTGCACAGTTCTCACCTCCTAGAGGGGCGAAGGTTCGGGATCCAGGACTGGATCCTAGGGACCATGGATGCAACCCTCCGAGGCTGGGGAGCAGTCACACAGGGGGAAAACGTCCAAGGAAGATGGTCAAGTCGGGAAAGTTGTCTCCACATAAATGTTGTGGAGTTAAGGGCCATTTAATAACTGCAGACACAGTACGCACTGGGACGGGTGCCCAGCATCCTCTACGGACTAAGAGAAAAGGATTTACCGGTAGGTATTAAAATCCTATTTTCTCTAACGTCCTAGAGGATGCTGGGGACTCCGTAAGGACCATGGGGATAGACGGCTCCGCAGGAGACATGGGCACTTAAAGAAAGACTTTAGTTCTGGGTGTGCACTGGCTCCTCCCTCTATGCCCCTCCTCCATACCTCAGTTTGATACTGTGCCCAGTGGAGACTGGGTGCTTTTCAGGAGCTCTCCTGAGCTTTCTGACAGAAAGTATTTTGTTAGGTTTTTAATTTTCAGGGAGCACTGCTGGCAACAGACTCCCTGCATCAAGGGACTGAGGGGAGAGAAGCAGCCCTACTCTCCGAGTTGCAAGGTCCTGCTTCTTAAGCTACTGGACACCATTAGCTCCAAAGGGATTAGCTCCAAAGGGATCTCACCCTCGCCGTCCGTCCCAGAGCCGCGCCGCCGTCCCCCTCGCAGAGCCGGAAGATAGAAGCCGGGTGAGTATGAGAAGAAAAGAAGACTTCAGAGGCGGCAGAGGACTTCATGATCTTCATTGAGGAAACGCACAGCACTGCAGCTGTGCGCCATTGCTCCCATACACCTCACATACTCCGGTCACTGTAAGGGTGCAGGGCGCAGGGGGGGCGCCCTGGGCTGCAATATAAACCTCTTTTTGGCAGAAATATAACATATATACAGCTGGGCACTGTATATATGTATGAGCCCCCGCCAATTGTACAGTTTAAGCGGGACAGAAGCCCGCCGCCGAGGGGGCGGGGCTTCTCCCTCAGCACTCACCAGCGCCATTTTTTCTCCACAGCACCGCTGAGAGGAAGCTCCCCGGACTCTCCCCTGCTTATACCACGGTAGACAAGAGGGTTGAAAAGAGAGGGGGGGGCACATAATTTGGCGCAAATTACATACAGCAGCGCTACTGTGCAAACATTAAGTTACTGTGCTATTACTGGGTTATATAGCGCTGGGGTATGTGCTGGCATACTCTCTCTCTGTCTCTCCAAAGGGCAGAGCCGGCCATAGGCATAGTCAAACTAGGCAATTGCCTAGGGCATTTGATATACCTAGGGGCATCAGCAACTTCTGCTGATTAAAATGATATGCGGCATGCCTATATTCTGTGTGTAGCATTTCATATGCAGATACAGCCACAGTCTCACACAGTATATAGGCGTGCTGCATATCATTTTAATCAGCAGAAGCTGCGTGTGCATCCTAACAACATAGCAATGCAAATAAGATGCATTTTAATAAAAAAAAGGTGCCCCAACGTTAGCATTGAGGCAAGATTTATGAGGACACATCTGTATCCAAGCAGAGGCAGAGGTCACAGTGTTAGTGGCAGTGTGAGTGCTGTGTGCATGTGAGTGGGTTGATTGTGCAGTAGTGTTCGGAATATGAGTAAGGAGCATTATGTGTGTCATGTAAAAATGCATTAATAATGTGCAACATATGTGTAAGGGGCACTATGTGTGTCATTATGTGTATAAGGGCATTAATAATGTGCGGCATATGTGTAAGGGACATTGGTGGTCATTCCGAGTTGTTCGCTCGGTAATTTTCTTCGCATCGCAGCGATTTTCCGCTAATTGCGCATGCGCAAGGGTGGTCATTCCGAGTTGTTCGCTCGGTAATTTTCTTTGCATCGCAGCGATTTTCCGCTAATTGCGCATGCGCAATGTTCGCTCTGCGACTGCGCAAAGTAAATTTGCTATGCAGTTAGGTATTTTACTCACGGCATTACGAGGTTTTTTCTTTGTTCTGCTGATCGTAGTGTGATTGACAGGAAGTGGGCGTTTCTGGGCGGAAACTGGCCGTTTTATGGGTGTGTGTGAAAAAACGCTGCCGTTTCTGGGTAAAACGCGGGAGTGTCTGAAGAAACGGGGGAGTGTCTGGGCGAACGCTGGGTGTGTTTGTGACGTCAAACCAGGAACGAAACTGACTGAACTGATCACAGTTGTCGAGTAAGTCTGGAGCTACTCAGAAACTGCTAAGAAGTGTCTATTCGCAATTCTGCTAATCTTTCGTTCGCAATTTTGATAAGCTAAGATTCACTCCCAGTAGGCGGCGGCTTAACGTGTGCAATGCTGCTAAAAGCAGCTTGCGAGCTAACAACTCGGAATGAGGGCCATTATGTGTAAAAGGGCATTAATAAAGGTTGTCATAATGTGTAAGACGCATTATGTTTATAAGGACATTAATGATGTGTCTCATATGTGTAAGGGGCATTAGTGTGTGGAATTATGTGTATAAATGCATTACTAATGTGTGGCATTATGTGTATAAGGTGCTCTAATATGTAGCGTTGCGTATAGAAAGGGCATTTACTGTGTCGTCTAATGTGAATAAAGAGCAATAGGGTGTGGTGTAATGTAAATAAGGAGCAATTCAGTGTGATGTAATGTGAATAAGGAGCACTACTGTGAGAAGTAACGTTTATAAGGTAAAGTGATACTACTGTGGGATGTAATGTGAATTATGGACACTATCGCGTGATCAAATGTGAATAAAATTGCAGTACTGTGTGGCGGAATTTTAATTGGGGGTACTATTGTGTGGACATGCCCATTGCCAGCAAAAACACACCCCTTTTTGGACTGTGCGCCAAATGTGCGAACTGTTACTGTTTAAAATATAGGGGGTACAAACACCAAAATAAGTACTGTTATGGGTGAGGGTTGATGGTGCTGGGAAAGAGGTGCAAGGTCAGAGGCGGAACCAGCGGTGGTGCTAGGGGGCACCAGGCAAAATCTTGCCTAGGACATCATATTGGTTAGGGCTAGCTCTGCCAAAGGGCCTTGTGGGGGAAATGTCTTCAGTAAAAGCATTCCCTGTGTGTGTGGTGTGTCGGTACGCGTGTGTCGACATGTCTGAGGAAGAAGGCTATATTAGAGAGGAGCGGGAGCAAATGAATGTGGTGTCTCCGCCGACACCTGATTGGATGGATATGTGGAATGTTTTAAATGCTAGTGTAAACTCATTGCACAAAAGATTAGACAAGGCTGAAGCTTTGGGACAGTCAGGGTCTCAACCCATGCCTGATCCTATGTCGCAGGGACTGTCAGGGTCTCATAAGTGCCCACTATCCAGATTGTTGACACAGATACCGACACGGATTCTGACTCCAGTGTCGATTACGATGATGCAAAGTTACAGCCAAAATTGGCAAAATACATTTGATATATGATTATGGCAATAAAAGATGTTTTGCACATCACAGAGGAGCCCCCTATCCCTGACAAGAGGGTACATATGTACAAGGGAAAGAAGTCTGAGGTAACCTTTTCCCCTCACACGAGCTGAACGAGTTATGTGAAAAAGCTTGGGAATCTCCTGCAGATTTCCAAAAGGATTCTCATGGCGTATCCTTTCCCATCAACGGATAGGTAACGATGGGAATCCTCCCCTTGGGTGGACAAAGCATTAACACGCTTATCCAAGAAGTTAGCCCTCCCGTCCCAGGATACGGCTACCCTCAAAGAGTCTGCTGACCGCAAACAGGAGATTACCCTGAAGTCCATTTATACACATTCAGGTACCTTACTCAGACCGGCAATTGCGTCGGCCTGGGTGTGTATGTGTAGTGCTGTAGCGGCATGGACGGATACCCTAGATAAGGATACTATTTTATTGCCCCTGGGGCATATAAGAGATGCTGTCCTATATATGTGTGTATGCAAACTACAGGTGGTGCTGCATGGCTCACACCCTTTTACTTGTCTTGTAGAGCAACTCTGGAGCTGTTACTGGGTCCAGCTGCTGCAAGAAATCAGCTTGAATGCTTCAGGGGCTGGGGCATGGCCAACATGAGCCCCACACTGATGGGGGTGTATAAAGCGATCTAGGGGTCATCCAAGCGCAACCCCACAAAGGCCGCCATGCCCTGCGTGACCATTTTCTCTTTTCATATGCAGACGAGGGTTGCAGCCAACTATACCCATTGCTTGGATGACATCACCATATGCGAATCCATCTGCTGCAGGCCTTCCCCCAGGAATGCTTGCACTAGTTGTTGCATTTGGTTTGTTGTTTGGGGGGTGCTTCAGTATTAGGCAGCCTTCTGCCCTCACACATTCGTCTGAAAATGTGTTCTCCCTGCAGTTGTTGTCCCCAGATGAGAGTTCCCTTGTGCTGCCTCAGTTGAATCTCCTTTACTTGACGGAGGTGTGCCTGAGCAGCGGCCCTCCCCAGCCCTATCTCAAATCATACTTATTTTGCTTAGGTGATACCATGGTCATGAAGATTGTTTTCCCAGGGTGAGGTTCATTCATTGCATTCTGGGTATGCTGACCTCTGTGATTTCCCCAAATGTGGGAATCTCGACTGCATAATTTGTGGTAGGGGGGGGGGGGACTGCATTTGTGCTTTCCCCTGGTTGGCTCTGGTATAATTTAGATCTCATTGTCTCAGGTCTCTCTCCAGCCTAGTTTGCTGTCTGTTTCCACTTCTCTTTTCTTGAGCCCCTCCCTTCTATGCCCTTGCGCACTATCCTGACTTCTCCCGTCTGCTTACTTTGTGCCTTCCAACGCACAATGCGAACTACAGGTGGTGTTGCAGGGCCCACACCCTTTTATTTGCCTTACAGAGCAGCTCTGGAGCTGTTACAGTGCCCAGCTGCTGCAAGAAATCAGCTTGAATGCTTCAGGGGCTGGGGCATGGCCAACATGAGCCCCACACCAAAGGAGGGTGGGGGGTGTTCAATGCGAACTAGGGGTCATCCAAGCGCCCCTTTTCTCTTTTCATATGCAGATGAGGGTTCCAGCCAACTTTGGCCCACTGCTTGGATGACATCACCGTATGCAAATCCGTCTGCTGCAGACCTTTCCCCAGGAATGCTTGTACTAGTTGTTGCATATGGTTTGATGTTTGAGGGTGCTTCAGTATTAGGCAGCCTTCCGCCCTCTCATTTTCATCTGAAAAGATGTCGTCTCCCTGCAGTTGTTGTCCCCAGACAAGAGTTCCCTTGTGCTTCCTCAGTTGAATCTCCTTAACTTGACGGGGGTGTGCTCGAGCAGCCGCCCTCCACAGCCCTATCCCAACACATGCTTTTCTTGCGTATGAGATCTCTTGATCATGAAGATAGTTCTCACAGGGTGAGGTTCATCCATTACATTTTAAAGTAGGAAGGTACAAATTACATATTCAAATTACATATATGTGCTGGATTCAAATGTTTTCCCCCCTTCCTTTCTCAATTGTGCCCATCAGCAGCTATTCTAATGTTGCTGCCAATGGGTGTGACACATTCATTTCTTCTGTGGGGTACACTGGACTCCACAAGGATTCACATTGGGGTGTAGAGTAGGATCTTGATCTGAGGCACCAACAGGCTCAAAGCTTTTGACTGTTCCCAAGATGCTCAGCGCCCCCTGCTCTATAACCTCGCTTCCATGAACAGGGAGCTCAGTTTGTAGTTGGTGCCTTCAGTAGCAGGCCACTTAACAGGGGGCTGCCTCAGGCAGCCTATTCTTAGCTATTAATTTTGACAAGAAAAGAAGAACTTTTTTTTATAAGAATCTACAAGGGCTGCAGCAGGTTAGGTCTAATAGACATCTTTACTGCAGCTCCATCACTCCCAGCGGCGCAGTATACTCCCGTGCCCTGGTTGCTGGGTCACTGCAGCGGAGGCTCCGGTTTCTTCCTAAGGTCAGTCACACACACACCGCCCTCCGGGATCACGAGGCCGCTGATGAAAGGGAGGTAAGGGACTTCTGTGCCCACACTATACCGTGATGGTGGGCCATGTGCGCACTGGCGTGGACACTGATTACTGGGCAGCCGCTCCACTAGCCACCAGGGACAGTTAAGGAGCACAGCTCTGGGGGGGTTTTCTCTTATATTAACCCCATTTTGTACTACCCGCAGTGCATTGTGATAGGTAATAGAGCCTGATTCAGGTTGGATTGCAATCGCAATAAGCAATCCAACTGCAAAAATTGCTAAGAGCATACGCATGCGCCTGCATTTTCTGTGGCACCCCGCAGATAATGCGATCGCTTCTGACTGTCAATCGGTGCTGGGGGGGGGGGTCAGCAACAATCCATTTCCAAGTCGGAGATGGAGCGGTGCATGGGCAGGGCTACAAAATGGGGTCGGCAACGGAGAAACAGGAGGCGTGGTCAGAGCTGCTGCATGACATCACATGCAGCAGCTGCGATCACAAAAATGGTGGCGGCTTCTTGCGCACACATACAGTCTGCACCAACAGGAGGCTACCCCATTTTTTATGATCACGCTGAACTGCACTGAGACTGCAATTTCAGCGTGGTCAAGAAGGGAGGCGGCATGCTGGGTGGCCCCAGCATGCGAACCAAAGGATTGCAAATTCTGTTACTTAGCAGAATTTGCAATCCTTACTGAATTAGGCCCATTGATTACAAAATGTATTTGTAAATATTTGAAGTTTTTCTTCAGGGACTAACACAAAAGATGCTTGGGGCTACTAACACATGGGTAAGCCACGTAAAGCTTCCCATGGGTCAGTGGCATCACAACGGGGTTGCGGCCCACACCCGAGTGTCACCCGCCAAGGGGGGTGACACCAAAGTGCCGGCTCCTCTTCAGTGACAGAATATGGGTGTTTCACTGTAACATTACGTGCAACACCCAGTTTCTGTCACTGTGCAGGAGCCAGCACCACTCACACACTAGTCCCCGGGTGCAGCACTCAACCCCCGGGATACCCGGAGCAACAAAATGGAAATTCAGGAAAACAGGCCACACCCCTACCTATGAGACCATGCCTCCTTTTTACCATTGCGCTGCTTATCTGCGCGCACTGCATTACAATCTCCCTTGCTGCCTCTCTGGGTGTCACCAATGATAGTGACACCTTTGCCATGCTTGTAGCAGCTGGTCCTAAGATCTACACCTCCAGCCCTGAGTGTTTGCCCTTGTGACTTGTTGATCATCATAGCGAAGCAGATTCTTACAGAAAACTGCAGGGGCTTAGATTGAAAAGAAAAACATTGACGAACCCATCATTTCAGCAACAGGGTCTGCCACACTGCTGACTGAAATGACTGGTTGGTTTGGGCCCCCACCAAAAAAGAAGCAATCAATCTCTCCTTGCACAAACTGGCTCTACAGAGGCAAGATGTCCACCTCATCATCCTCCGATTCCTCACCCCTTTCACTGTGTACATCGCCCCCCTCACATATTATTAATTCGTCCCCACTGGAATCCACCATCTCAGATCCCTGTGTACTTTCTGGAGGCAATTGCTGGTAAATGTCTCCACGGAGGAATTGATTATAATTCATTTTGATGATCATTATCTTCTCCACATTTTCTGGAAGTAACCTCGTACGCCGATTGCTGACAAGGTGAGCGGCTGCACTAAACACTCTTTTGGAGTACACACTGGAGGGAGGGCAACTTAGGTAGAATAAAGCCAGTTTGTGCAAGGGCCTCCAAATTGCCTCTTTTTCCTGCCAGTATACATACGGACTGTCTGACGTGCCTACCTGGATGCGGTCACTCATATAATCCTCCACCATTCTTTCAAAGGTGACAGAATCATATGTAGTGACAGTAGACGACATGTCAGTAATCGTTGCCAGGTCCTTCAGTCCGGACCAGATGTCAGCACTCACTCCAAACTGCCCTGCATCACCGCCAGCGGGTGGGCTCGGAATTCTTAGCCTTTTCCTTGCACCCCCAGTTGCGGGAGAATGTGAAGGAGGAGCTGTTGACGGGTCGCGTTCCGCTTGACTTGACAATTTTCTTACCAGCAGGTCTTTGAACCTCTGCAGACTTGTGTCTGCCGGAAAGAGAGATACAATGTAGGTTTTAAATCTAGGATCGAGCACGGTGGCCAAAATGTATTGCTCTGATTTCAACAGATTGAATCCTGGTTAAGCGAATTAAGGGCTCCATCCACAAGTCCCACATGCCTAGCGGAATCGCTCTGTTTTAGCTCCTCCTTCAATGTCTCCAGCTTCTTCTGCAAAAGCCTGATGAGGGGAATGACCTGACTCAGGCTGGCAGTGTCTGAACTGACTTCACGTGTGGCAAGTTCAAAGGGTTGCAGAACCTTATACAACGTTGAAATCATTCTCCACTGCGCTTGAGTCAGGTGCATTCCCCCTCCTTTGTCTATATCGTGGGTAGATGTATAGGCTTGAATGGCCTTTTGCTGCTCCTCCATCCTCTGAAGCATATAGAGGGTTGAATTCCACCTCGTTACCACCTCTTGCTTCAGAGGATGGCAGGGCAGGTGCAGGAATGTTTGGTGGTGCTCCAGTCTTCGGCACGCGGTGGCTGAATGCAGAAAGTGGCCCGCAATTCTTCTGGCCACCGACAGCATCTCTTGCACGCCCCTGTCATTTTTTTAAATAATTCTGCACCACCAAATTCAATGTATGTGCAAAACATGGGACGTGCTGGAATTTGCCCAGATGTAATGCACGCACAATATTGGTGGCATTGTCTGATGTCACAAATCCCCAGGAGAGTCCAATTGGGGTAAGCCATTCTGCGATGATGTTCCTCAGTTTCCGTAAGAGGTTGTCAGCTGTGTGCCTCTTATGGAAAGCGGTGATACAAAGCGTAGTCTGCCTAGGAACGAGTTGGCATTTGCGAGATGCTGCTACTGGTGCCGCCGCTGCTGTTCTTGCTGCGGGAGGCAATACATCTACCCAGTGGGCTGTCACAGTCATATAGTCCTGATTCTGCCCTGCTCCACTTAACCACGGACATGTGGACTAGTGGACCTTGGGTACAACTGCATTTTTTAGGACACTGGTGACTCTTTTTCTGAGGTCTGTGTACATTTTCGGTATCGCCTGCCTAGAGAAATGGAACCTAGATGGCATTTGGTACCGGGGACACAGTACCTCAATCAAGTCTCTAGTTGCCTCTGAATTAACGATGGATACCGGAACCACGTTTCTCACCACCCAGGCTGACAAGACCTGAGTTATCCGCTTTGCAGCAGGATGACTGCTGTGATATTTCATCTTCCTCGCAAAGGACTGTTGGACAGTCAATTGCCTACTGGAAGTAGTACAAGTGGTCTTCCGACTTCCCCTCTGGGATGACGATCGACTCCCAGCAGCAACAACAGCAGCGCCAGCAGCAGTAGGCGTTACACTCAAGGATGCATCGGAGGAATCCCAGGCAGGAGAGGACTCGTCAGACTTGCCAGTGACATGGCCTGCAGGACTATTGGCTTTCCTGTCTAAGGAGGAAATTGACACTGAGGGAGTTGGTGGTGTGGTTTGCAGGAGCTTGGTTACAAGAGGAAGGGATTTAGTGGTCAGTGGACTGCTTCCGCTGTCATCCAAAGTTTTTGAACTTGTCACTGACTTATGATGAATGCGCTGCAGGTGACGTATAAGGGAGGATGTTCTGAGGTGGTTAACGTCCTTACCCCTACTTATTACAGCTTGACAAAGGCAACACACGGCTTGACACCTGTTGTCCGCATTTGTGTACAGGATGCATACCTTCATGTCCCCATTTATCCATCTCATCAGGCGTACCTCAGATTTGCGGTACAGGACTGTCATTGCCAATTTCAGACGTTGCTGTTTGGTCTCTCCACGGCCCAGAGAATTTTCACCAAGGTAATGGCGGAAATGATGGTTCTCCTGCGTAAGCAAGGTGTCACAATTATCCCGTACTTGAGCGATCTCATAAAAGCGAGATCAAGAGAGCAGTTGCTGAACAGCGTATCACTTTCACTGAAAGTGTTACAGCAACACGGCTGGATTTTCAATATCCCAAAGTCGCAGTTGGTTTCTACGACTCGTCTGTCTTTCTTGGGCATGATTCTGGACACAGACCAGAAGAGAGTTTATCTCCCGATAGGAAAGGCCCAGGAACTCATGACTCTTGTCAGGAACCTATTGAAACCAAAACTTGTGTCAGTGCATCACTGCACTCGAGTCCTGGGAAAGATGGTGGCATCATACGAAGCCATTCCATTCGGCAGGTTCCATGCGAGGACTTTCCAATGGGACCTACTGGACAAGTGGTCTGGGTCACATTTGCAGATGCATTGGTTGATCACCCTGTCCCCCAGGGTCAGGGTATCACTCCTGTGGTGGCTGCAGAGTGCTCACCTTCTCGAGTGACGCAGATTCGGCATTCAGGACTGGATACTGGTGACCACAGAGGCAAGCCTCCAAGGTTGGGGAGCAGTCACACAGGGAAGAAATATCCAAGGTCTTTGGTCAAGTCAAGAGACTTGTCTTCACATCAACATCCTGAAACTAGGGGCCATATACAATGCCCTACGTCAAGCGGAGACCTTACTTCGCGACCAACCGGTTCTGATCCAGTCAGACAACGTCACCGCAGTGGCTCATGTAAACCGCCAAGGCGGCACAAGGAGCAGAGTGGCGATGGCACAAGCCACCAGAATTCTTCGCTGGGTGGAGAATCACGCAAGCGCACTGTCAGCCGTGTTCATTCTGGGAGTGGACAACTGGGAAGCAGACTTCCTCAGCAGACACGACCTACATCCGGGAGAGTGGGGACTTCATCAGGAAGTCTTTGCACAGATTACAAGTCGGTGGGAACTGCCACAGATAGACATGATGGCGTCCCGGCTCAACAAAAAGCTACAGAGGTATTGCGCAAGGTCAAGAGACCCTCAGGCAGTAGCTGTAGACACCCTAGTGACACTGTGGGTGTTCCGGCCGGTCTATGTATTTCCTCCTCTTCCTCTCATACCTAAGGTGTTAAGGATAATAAGACAAAGAGGAGTGAGAACAATCCTCATTGTTCCAGATTGGCCACGGAGGACCTGGTATCCGGATCTGCAGGAAATGCTCACAGAAGATCCGTGGCCTCTTCCTCTAAGACAGGACCTGTTGCATCAGGGGCCCTGTCTGTTCCAAGACTTACCGCGGCTGCGTTTGACGGCATGGCGGTTGAATGCCGGATCCTAGCAGTGAAAGGCATTCCGGTTGAGGTCATCCCTACGCTGATAAAGGCTAGGAAGGATGTAACGTCAAAACATTACACCGTATATGGCGAAATTATGTTTCTTGGTGTGAGGCCAGGAATGCTCCTACGGAAGAATTCCATCTGGGCCGTTTCCTTCACTTCCTACAAACTGGAGTGAATTTGGGCCTAAAATTAGGCTCTATTAAGGTCCAGATTTCGGCCTTATCCATTTTCTTTCAAAAAGAAGTGGTTTCTCTTCCAGAAGTTCAGACTTTTGTAAAAGGAGTGCTGCATATTCAGCCTCCTTTTGTGCCTCCGGTGGCACCTTGGGACCTTAACGTGGTGGTAAGTTTTCTAAAATCACACTGGTTTGAACCACTTAAAACGGTGGAGTTAAAATATCTCACATGGAAGGTGGTCATGTTATTAGCCTTGGCTTCGGCTAGGCGAGTGTCGGAATTAGCGGCTTTGTCACATAAAAGCCCATATTTGGTGTACCATGTGGATAGAGCGGAATTGCGGACCCGTCCTCAATTCCTACCAAAAGTGGTATTGTGGTGCCTTTGGCTACGCGTGACTTGGAGGATTCCGAGTTACTTGATGTGGTCAGGGCTTTGAAAATTTACGTGGCCAGGACGGCTAGAGTCAGGAAAACTGAAGCGCTGTTTGTCCTGTATGCAACCAACAAGATTGGTGCCCCTGCTTCAAAGCAGGCTATTGCTCGCTGAATTTGTAACACGATTCAGCAAGCGCATTCTATGGCTGGATTGCAGTTACCGAAATCGGTCTAGGCCCATTCCACGAGGAAAGTGGGCTCTTCTTGGGCGGCTGCCCGAGGGGTCTCGGCACTACAGCTGTGTCGAGCTGCTACTTGGTCAGGTTCAAACACCTTTTCAAAATACTATAAGTTTGATACCCTGGCTGAGGAGGAACTCATGTTTGCTCAATCGGTGCTGCAGAGTCATCCGCACTCTCCCGCCCGTTTTGGAGCTTTGGTATAATCCCCATGGTCCTTACGGAGTCCCCAGCATCCTCTTGGACGTTAGAGAAAATAAGATTTTAAACCTACCGGTAAATCTTTTTCTCGTAGTCCGTAGAGGATGCTGGGCGACCGTCCCAAGTGCGGACTACTTCTGCAATACTTGTATATAGGTATTGCTTCAATAAGGGTTATGTTAGAGTTGCATCGGTCCTGCACTGATGCTACAGTATGTTGTTTTTTCGTACTCATAACTGGGTAGTTTATCACAAGTTATACGGTGTGGCTGGTATGAATCTTGCCCTGGATTAACAAAATCCTTTCCTCATACTGTCAGTCTCCTCTGGGCACAGTTTCTCTAACTGTGGCATAGAGGGGCATAGAGGGAGGAGCCAGTGCACACCCAGAACTAAAGTCTTTCTTAAAGTGCCCATATCTCCTGCGGAGCCCGTCTATCCCCATGGTCCTTACAGAGTCCCCAGCATCCTCTACGGACTACGAGAAAAAGATTTACCGGTAGGTTTAAAATCTTATTTTCTACTTTATTCTTTTCTATCCTAGTTTATTACGACCAACTTTCATCCAAGGAGTTTGATATTCTACTACCTGCATGCAATTTAAATTGCTTAAATTGTTTATATGGTTGATTTGTCCTTCACAATCCATAATCTGCAACTTGGATGTACTTGTGTCATTGAAAATCTTATAATAAAAATGTTTATATGTTGAAAAAAAAAGTTATAAGACATATGCCTACCTACTAAATGGGGTAAAATTAGGGGATTCTGTACTGGAAAAGGACTTAGGTGTCCTCATAGATCGCAAGCTAAGCAGTAGTACCCAAAGTAGGACTGCAGCAAAGAAGGCTAATAAGATATTAGCATGCATAAAACGGGGTATTGATGCTAGGGACGAGAGTATTATACTCCCGTTATATAAATCACTAGTGAGGCCACACCTTGAATACTGTGTACAGTTCTGGGCACCGTACTACAAAAAGGATATCCTGGAGCTTGAAAAGGTACAGAGGAGGGCGACCAAACTAATTAAGGGCATGGAGATGATGGAATACAAGGAAAGGCTTGAAAGACTAGGCATGTTTACATTGGAAAAGCGGAGACTAAGAGGGGATATGATCAACATCTACAAATATATAAGGGGACAATACACAGAGCTTGCGCGGGACCTGTTTCTGGTTAGATCAACACAGAGGACTCGTGGACACTCGCTCAGGTTAGAGGAGAGGAGATTCCGCACAATACAGCGTAAAGGCTTTTTCACGGTAAGGACAATACGTGTTTGGAATTCCCTGCCCGAGGGAGTTGTAATGGCGGAATCTGTCAACACCTTTAAGAATGGGTTAGATAAATTCCTATTGGATAAGGATATCCAGGGGTATGGTGCATAGTCATGCATTATAGTTACTATAAATAGGGATAAAATGCAATGGCTGACAGCAGCATCAGTCAGAAATTTTAGTAAAATCATCATGCATAGGACACCACAAATAGGTTGAACTCGATGGACAATTGTCTTTTTTCAACCTCAGATACTATGTTACTATGTAATATTTGAAGAAACAAAATAAAATAAAGCTATGTATTGGGTTTCACTAACAAGCACATTGGAAGACTTGACTACTGTTAAAAGACATGCATTACATGGTATAGAGCCACAAACCACAATGTAGTAAAATAAAAACAAACTTACATGTGTATCAAACCTATGTGAGGCTTACATTGATAGTGCAAGATCAACACTCTATCAACTGTGCAAACTAGACTGCACATAAATGCCATAAAATTTATCTGAGATTTTAGTAAATAAGGCCCGTTGCTGTCCGGGTTACACAGCCGTCACGGCCCCGCCCCCATACGGTCCGGTCATGTCTGCGTTGTCCTGACTGTGCCCCCAAAATGGCGGCACAACGCCGCTGGCCCGACTCCTCCTGCCCAGTGACCGCCTCTACCTGTCAATCAGGCAGAGGCGCTCACTGGGCAGAGATGCTGATCGCATCTCTGGCATGTGCCGGTGCACTGTGGCACCAGCACACACGCACTTCAGACCTGATCTCCTGTTGTGTGAATATGCACAGCAGGGATCAGGTCTTAATTAGGCCCTATATACAGCTGTCAGTAAAGCAGGGATGTGCTGTTGCCAGTGAGGCAGGGATGTTCTGCTGTCAGTGAAGCAGTGATGTGCTGCTGTCAGTGAAGCAGTGATGTGCTGCTGTCAGCGAGGCAGTGATGTGCTGCTGTCAGCGAGGCAGGGATGTGCTGCTATAAGTGAGGCAGGGATGTGCTGCCGTCAATGAGGCAGGGATGTGCTGCCGTCAATGTTGCAGGGATGTGCTGCTGTCAGTGAAGCAGGAATGTGCTGCTGCAGTGAGGCAGAGATATGCTGCCCACTATCTCCCTATCACCCCTGCCTGAGTCGCACACTTTCCCTGTCACCCCTGCCTCAGTTACCCACTATCTCCCAGTCACCGCTGCCTCAGTCAACCACTATACCTGCGACCCCTGCCTCAGTCACCCACTATCCCTGTCACCCCTGCCTCAGTCACCCACTGTCACTCTATCACCCCTGCTTCAGTCACCCACTATCCCTGTCAACCCTGCCTCAGTCTCTTACTGTCCCTGTCACCCCTGCCACAGTCATCCACTATCTCCCTATCATCCCTGCCTTATTCATTTATTATCCCTGTCACCCACTTTCTTCCCATACTTACCCAACCCCTTCCTATCACCCCTCCCTCAGTAACCCACTATCTCCCTGTCACCCCTGCCTAAGTCACCCACTATCACTGTCACCCCTGCATCAGTCACCCACTATCTCCCAGTCACCCCGGCTTCAGTCACCCACTATATCCCACTCATACATGCTTCAGTCACCCACTATCTCCCAGTCATCCCTGCCTCAGTCACCTACTGACACCAGTGCAGATATTTCTGCTGCAGCCTCTCCACTCTCCAGCGTGAACGTCCTGACGACTGAGGAAATCCGCTTCCCAGTTGAGGACTCCGGGAATGAACACTGCCGATATTGCTGGCAGATGACGTTCTACCCAACTGAGGATTTTTTTATACTTCCAGCTTTGCCATGCAGTTTCGAGTGCCGACTTGATGATTTGTGTACACTACCGTGGTGGCGTTGTCCGATTGTACTTGAACAGGCCTGTTCTGTACTAGAGGCAGGGCCAGTATCAATGAATTGAACACTGCCCGCAATTCCAGAATGTTTATCGGGAGGAGAGATTCCTCCCTGGTCCACCGATGGTAAAGGGTCGTCATCACGGCCATGACCTTGGTGAATTTCCGAGGTGCCGTGGCCAAACCAGAAGGCAGGACCTGAAATCCAAAAACTAACCAGGCACAACACTGCTTAGCTTCCAACATCAGATGAGATTGAACATATCCAGTGTGATGCGGCTGTAGATGATTTTTGCTGTTTCTAACTTCTACATCAATGAATAAGTTTCAAAATAGAATGCATCAAGAGAACGGTGTTGGTAGTATAAAACTACCTACAGCACCTGGTATTCCCAGGTGGTCTCACATCCAAGAACAAACCAGGCCTAAGATCAGGTGATATTGGGCATATACAGTGTGGTGTTGCTGTAGATGAGCTTAGTGGTTTCTGTTAGAGTTCTTCTACTTCTAACTACTAGTACATAAATGAATAAGCGGACGATTTATTAAACCTGGTGGAATGATAATTTGCATGGTGATAAAGTACCAGCCAATCAGCTCCTAATTGCCATGTCACAGGCTGGGTTTGAAAAATGACAGTTAGGAGCTGACTGGCTGGTACTTTATCACCTTGCACTTTATCAGTTCACCAGGCTTAATAGATCTGCCCCAATGTTTCAAAATGGAATGCATCAAGAGAACGGTGTTGGTATTGTAAAAATACACACAGCTCCTGGTATTTCCTGGTGGTCTCCCATCCAAGTACTAAAACCAGGACCAACACTGCTCAGCTTCCATGATCAGGAGAGATTGGGCAAATCCAGTGTGCTGTGGCTGTAGATGAGCTGGTGGTTTCTGTTAGAGCTTTTCTACTTCTAACTTCTGGTACATAAAAGAATACGTGTAAAAATTAAATGTACCAAGAAAAGGGTGTTGGTAGTTTAAAAACACCTAAAGAATCTGATAATACATGGATGGGAGACTGCTTGGTAGTAACAAAGTCCAATACTGCTTTGCTTCAAAGATCAAATGAGATTGGGCATATCCAGTGTGGTGTGGCTTTAGATAAGCTTTGTGGTTTCTGTTAGAGCTCTTCTACTTCTAACTACTGGTACATTAATGAATATGTATAAGGTTGTAGTTTATCCAATATGCCTTTACTACCTTACCTTACCCCCCCCCTCCCCTCCCCTCCTTATAGCTTCCTTTGTTCTCTCCTCGTGTGTGCGTTATTTGTTTTCTCATACGTCCTAGAGGATGCTGGGATCACATTAAGAACCATGGGGTATAGACGGGATCCGCAGGAGACATGGGCACTTTAAGACTTTCAAAGGGTGTGAACTGTCTCCTCCCTCTATGCCCCTCCTCCAGACTCCAGTTTTAGAATTGTGCCCAGTGAGACTGGATGCACTACAGGGGAGCTCTACTGAGTTTCTCTGAAAAGACTTATGTTAGTTTTTCTTATTTTCAGGGAGGCTGCTGGCAACAGTCTCCCTGCTTCGTGGGACTTAGGGGAGAGAAGTATGACCAACTTCTAGTGAGTTCAATGGCTCTACTTCTGGCTGACAGGACACCATTAGCTCCTGAGGGTGCTGATCGCTGGGTACGCCTAGATGCCCACTCTCGTAGCCTGCCGTCACCCCCTTACAGAGCCAGAAGTCAGAAGACAGGCGAGTAACAGAAGAACAGATGGCATTCTCAGGTACCACGCAGCGAGCGGAATGCTGTGCGCCATGCTCCCACACAAACACAGGCACTGCAGGGTGCAGGGCGTTGGGGGGGAAGGGGGGCACCCTGGGCAGCATACATTCCTCACAAAAGGCTGGCAAAAGTGGACATTAGTGCCTGGGCACTGTCCTTACCCCACCAGCGTAATTAATTATTTGTTTCTGAGCGGGACAGAAGCGTGCCATTACAGCGGCGGGGCTTCTTCCTCACCTCACCAGCACATCTATAGAGCGTTACAAGTCTATCACTATAGAGTTTATTATTTCCCAGACTGTGTACTTTTGACTCTGGGTTGTGAGCTGAAAAATCCCATCTGTCCCTCTGACAGATTTACTGTAGGTCTATCCCCCATAAGCCGATGTGTCTGTGGGTACTTGGTACATGTGTGTCAACATGTCGGTGGCTGAATGTTTTTCCCAAGAGGAAACTATATTAGGAATGCAGACATATGATGGTGGCCCTGTTGGCACCACCAATAACTGACTGGGTGAAAGTTTCAGTAATATCAGAGTGAGGTTGGATAAATCTGTGTCCCAGACACAGACGTAGAGAAAAGATGTGATGTTCATGGCTATGCTTCTTTTCCCTCAGGCCCCGCAAAAATGTTATTTTGCCCAGTTACTACACACTGATACTGACTCGGATACTGATTCCTATGTCGACCATAATATTTCCTGATTAGATCCAATATTGGCAAGGAGCATTCAGTACATGATTGTGGATATTAAGGACATATTAACATCACCGAGGACCCTGCTGTTCCTGACAAAGGGGTCTATATGTATGTATATATAGATATATAATGAAAGCTGATGTAACGTTCCTCCATCTCTGTTTGAGAAAGTCTGGGCCAGCTCGACAAGATGGTTTCAAATCCCCAAAAGGTTTCCGGTTGTTTATTCATTTCCTGCCACGGACAGAATAAAGTGGGAATCACCCCCTGTTCTGCACGGGGCCCTGTCACAAATCCAGCGGATCGTATGCAGGAAGCTACATTATTTCTAGTTATGTAACCACGGGTACATTACTTAGACCTGCCATTACATGCGCATGGGTGAGTAGTAGTATTCAAGAATTGGTCGAATACCTTGTCATCCGATATAGATATCCTAGAGACATGGGATGCTCCTTACGTTGGATCAAATCAAGGACACTGCAGCATACTTACGACTGCAAGGGATATAGGACTCTTGAGTTCACGGGCCAATTTCATGGCAGTCTCGGATAGGAGGGCATTGTGGATTCACCAAGGGAATGCTGATGCTGACTCCAAGAAGAAAGGGAGTCTCTTCCCTATGAAGGTGAAGCCTTGTTTGGCGACGGCCTAGTTAATTTGATCTCGGCAGCTCCCGCAGGTAAGTCAACCTTCTTGCCCTATGTTCCCTCTCAACGGATGAAGACGCATCATTATCTAATGCAGTCATTTTGGCCCAATAGATATGCAAGAAGTTAAGATTCCCCTTTCTTTGCAGGTAGAGGAAAGAGAAGAGGGAAGAGGTCTGTAGCCTCTTCAAGATCGCAGGAGCAGAGATCGTCCTCTGCTTCTGCCAAATCCACTGCATGACGCTGGGGCTCTCTTGCAGGAGCCCACACCAGTGGGGGCACGTCTAAAACACTTCAGTCAGTTCTGGATTAATTTGGACCTGGACTCGTGGGTTTTACAAATAGTGTCCCAAGGGTACAAACTGGGGTTTCAAGACGTTCCCCCTCACCGATTGTTCAAATCGGCCTTAGTCAGCAGGGAGAAGGCTTTTATTCAAGCCTCTTCGTGGTCCCGAAGCCGGAAGGCTCAGTCAGACCAATCTGAAATCTGAAATCCCTCAATTTCTACCTAAAGAAATTCAATTTCAAGATGGAATCTCTCAGGGTAGGGATCTCCAGTCCGGAGGAAGGAGATTTCATGGTTTTGGTAGACATAAGGATGCCTACTTACATGTTCCGTTTAGCCACTGCATCAAGCTACCTGAGGTTTGCAATTCAGTATTGTCATTACCAATTTCAGACGTTGCCGTTTCGTCTGTCCACGGCTCCGAGGATTTTCACCAGGGTGATGGCGGAAATGATGGTTCTCCTTCGCAAGCAAGGAGTCACAATTATCCCGTACTTGGATGATCTCTTGATAAAGGCGAGATCCAGGGACCAGTTGTTGCAAAACATTGCACTCTCCCTGACAGTTCTTCAACAACATGGTTGGCTCCTAAACTTGCCAAAATCGCAGTTGGTCCCAATGACGCGGTTGTTGTTTTTGGGAGTGATACTGGACACAGAAGAGGTTTTCTTCCAGTGGAAAGGCTATGGAGAGCCAGAGTCTGGTCAAACAAATTCTGAAACCAGCAAGAGTGTTAATCCATCAATGCATTCGGTTGCTGGGGAAGATGGGAGCGGCCTACGAGGCCATTCAGTTTGGCAGGTTTCATGCTAGAGTGTTCCAGTGGGACCTGTTGGACAAGTGGTCCGGATCCCACCTACACATGCACCGGAGGATAATCCTGTCTTCCAAGACCAGAATATCACTCCATTGGCGGCTGCACAGTTCTCACCTCCTAGAGGGGCGATGGTTCGAGATCCAGGACTGGATCCTAGGGACCACGGATGCAACCCTCCGAGGCTGGGGAGCAGTCACACAGGGGGAAAACATCCAAGGAAGATGGTCAAGTCGGGAAAGTTGTCTCCACATAAATGTTCTGGAGTTAAGGGCCATTTAATAACTGCAGACACAGTACGCACTGGGACGGGTGCCCAGCATCCTCTACGGACTAAGAGAAAAGGATTTACCGGTAGGTATTAAAATCCTATTTTCACTAACGTCCTAGAGGATGTTGGGGACTCCGTAAGGACCATGGGGATAGACGGGCTCCGCAGGAGACATGGGCACTTTAAGAAAGACTTTAGTTCTTGGTGTGCAGTGGCTCCTCCCTCTATGCCCCTCCTCCATACCTCAGTTTGATACTGTGCCCAGTGGAAACTGTGCTTTTCAGGAGCTCTCCTGAGCTTTCTGACAGAAAGTATTTTGTTAGGTTTTTAATTTTCAGGGAGCACTGCTGGCAACAGACTCCCTGCATCGAGGGACTGAGGGGAGAGAAGCAGCCCTACTCTCTCAGTTGCAAGGTCCTGCTTCTTAGGCTACTGGACACCATTAGCTCCAGCGGGATTGGTACGCAGGATCTCACCCTCGCCGTCCGTCCCAGAGCCGCGCCGCCGTCCCCCTCGCAGAGCCGGAAGATAGAAGCCGGGTGAGTATGAGAAGAAAAGAGACTTCAGCGGTGGCAGAAGACTTCATGATCTTCACTGAAGTAACGCACAGCACTGCAGCTGTGCGCCATTGCTCCCATACACCTCACATACTCTGGTCACTGTAAGGGCACTGTAAGTGCTTCTCCCTCAGCACTCACCAGCGCCATTTTTTCTCCACAGCACCGCTGAGGCAGCTCCCCAGACTCTCGCCTGCTGAAACCACGGTAGACAAGAGGGTTGAAAAGAGTGGGGGGGGCACATAATTCGGCGCAAATTACATACAGCAGCACTACTGGGCAAACATTAAGTTACTGTGTTATTCCTGGGTTATATAGCGCTGGGGTGTGTGCTGGCATACTCTCTCTCTGTGTCTCTCCAAAGGGCCTTGTGGGGAAACTGTTTTCAGAAAAAGCATTCCCTGTGTGTGTGTGGTGTGTCGGTACACGTGTGTCGACATGTCTGAGGAAGAAGGCTATATTAGAAAGGAGCGGGAGCAAATTAATGTGGTGTCTCTGCGACAGCTGATTGGATGGATATGTGGAATGTTTTAAATGCTAGTGTAAACTCAGTGCACAAAAGATTAGACAAGGCTGAAGCTTCGGGACAGTCAGGGTCTCAACCCATGCCTGATCCTATGTCGCAGAGACTGTCAGGGTCTCATAAGCGCCCACTATCCCAGATTGTTGTGTGATCCCAGATACTGACACGGATTCTGACTCCAGTGTCGATTACGATGATGCAAAGTTACAGCCAAAATTGGCAAAATCCATTCGATATAGGATTATGGCAATAAAAGATGTTTTGCACATCACAGAGGAACCCCCTGTCCCTGACAAGAGGGTACATAAGTACAAGGGAAAGAAGCCTGAGGTAACCTTTCCCCCCTCACACGAGCTGAACGAGTTATGTGAAAAAGCCTGGGAATCTCCAGATAAAAGACTGCAGATTTCCAAAAGGATTCTTTTGGCGTATCCTTTCCCATCAATGGATAGGTTAAGATGGGAATCCTCCCCTAGGGTGGACAAAGCATTAACACGCTTATCCAAGAAGGTAGCCCTCCCGTCCCAGGATACGGCTACCCTCAAAGAGTCTGCTGACCGCAAACAGGAGATAACCCTGAAGTCCATTTATACACATTCGGGTACCTTACTCAGACCGGCAATTGCGTCGGCCTGGGTGTGTAGTGCTGTAGCAGCATGGACGGATACCTTATCTGAGGGGATGGATACCCTAGATAAGGATACTATTTTATTGACCCTGGGGCATATAAGAGATGCTGTCCTATATGTGTGTATGCAAAGTACAGGTGGTGCTGCAGGGCTCACAACCTTTTACTTGTCTTGTAGAGCAAATCTGGAGCTGTTATTGGATCCATCTGCTGCAGGCCTTCCCCCAGGAATGCTTGCACTAGTTGTTGCATTTGGTTTGTTGTTTGGGGGTGCTTCAGTATTAGGCAGCCTTCTGCCCTCCCACATTCATCTGAAAATGTGTTCTCCCTGCAGTTGTTGTCCCCAGATGAGAGTTCCCTTGTGCTTCCTCAGTTGAATCTCCTTAACTTGACGGGGGTGTGCCCGAGCAGCCGCCCTCCACAGCCCTATCCCAACACATACTTATCTTGCATATGAGATCTCTTGATCATGAAGATAGTTCTCACAGGGTGAGGTTCATCCATTACATTTTAAAGTAGGAAGGTACAAATTACATATTCGAATTACATATATGTGCTGGATTCAAATGTTTCCCCCCCTTCCTTTCTCAATTGTGCCCATCAGCAGCTATTCTTATGTTGCTGCCAATGGTTGTGACACATTTTTTTCTTCTGTGGGGTACACTGGACTCCACAAGGATTCATATTGGGGTGTAGAGTAGGATCTTGATCTGAGGCACCAACAAGCTCAAAGCTTTTGACTGTTCACAAGATACTCAGCGCCCCCTCCTCTATAACCTCGCTTCCATGAACAGGGAGCTCAGTTTGTAGTTGGTGCCTTCAGTAGCAGGCCACTTAACAGGGGGCTGCCTCAGGCATCCTATTCTTAGCTATTAATTTTGACAAGAAAAGAAGAACTTTTTTAATAAGAATCTACAAGGGCTGCAGCAGGCTAGGTCTAATAGACATATTTACTGCAGCTCCATCACTCCCAGCGGCACAGTATACTCCAGTGCCCCGGTTGCTGGGTCACTGCAGCGGAGGCTCCGGTTTCTTCCTAAGGTCAGTCACACACACACCGCCCTCCGGGATCACGAGGCCGCTGATGAAAGGGTGGTAAGGGGCTTCTGTGCCCACTTTATACCGTGATCCAGCGTGGCTGTAGGGGGCGGGCTGTGTGCGCACTGGCGTGGACACTGATTACTGGGCAGCTGCTCCACTAGCCACCAGGGACAGTTAAGGAGCACAGCTCTGGGGGTTTTTCTCCTATATTAACCCCATTTTGAACTACCCGCAGTGCATTGTGATAGGTAATAGGGCCTGATTCAGGTTGGATTGCAATCGCAATAAGCAATCCAACTGCAAAAATTGCTAAGAGCATACGCATCCGCCTGCAGATAATGCGATCGCCTCTGCCTGTCAATCGGTGCAGGGGGGGGGGAGGGGGGTCAACAACACTCCATTTCCAAGTCGGAGATGGAGCGGTGCGGGGGCAGGGTTTCAATATTGGGTCGGCAACGGAGAAACAGGAGGCGTGGTCAGAGCGGCTGCATGACATCACATGGGCCGGACTCCGCCAGTGGAGCCCCAGCGTCATGCAGTAGATTTTGTAGAGGCCGGGGAGGACTTCTGTTCCTGGGAGCTAGCTGTGTTGTGCATCTTTTTTCCTCTGCCCCTACTTCTGGCAAGAAAGGACGCACCTCGCACTTTCTTGTTTCTTTGTGACCGAAAGGACTGCATTTGATAATGCAGAGCTTTCTTATGCTGTGAGGGAACATAAGGTAAAAAATTTGATTTTCCAGTGTTAATGCTTTGTCCATCCTAGGGGAGGATTCCCATCGTAACCTATCCGTTGATGGGAAAGGATACGCCATAAGAATCCTTTTGGAAATCTGCAGTCTTTTATCTGGAGATTCCCAAGCTTTTTCACATAACTCGTTCAGCTCGTGTGAGGGGGGAAAGGTTACCTCAGGCTTCTTTCCCTTGTACATATGTACCCTCTTGTCAGGGACAGGGGGTTCCTCTGTGATGTGCAAAACATCTTTTATTGCCATAATCCTATATCGAATGGATTTTGCCAATTTTGGCTGTAACTTTGCATCAACGT
The DNA here is from genome assembly GCF_028390025.1 of Pseudophryne corroboree. Classification (NCBI taxonomy): domain Eukaryota; kingdom Metazoa; phylum Chordata; class Amphibia; order Anura; family Myobatrachidae; genus Pseudophryne; species Pseudophryne corroboree. The sequence continues at coordinate 657,112 of NW_026967608.1, forward strand.
AATCGACACTGGAGTCAGAATCCGTGTCGGTATCTGTGTCAACAATCTGGGATAGTGGGCACTTATGAGACCCTGACAGTCCCTGCGACATAGGATCAGGCATGGGTTGAGACCCTGACTGTCCCAAAGCTTCAGCCTTGTCTAATCTTTTGTGCAATGAGTTTACACTAGCATTTAAAACATTCCACATATCCATCCAATCAGGTGTCGGCGGAGACACCACATTCATTTGCTCCCGCTCCTCTCTAATATAGCCTTCTTCCTCAGACATGTCGACACACGTGTACCGACACACCACACACACACAGGGAATGCTTTTTCTGAAGACAGTTTCCCCACAAGGCCCATTGGAGAGACAGAGAGAGAGAGTATGCCAGCACACACCCCAGCGCTATATAACAGGAATAACACAGTAACTTAATGTTTGTCAAGTAGCGCTGCTGTATGTAATTTGCGCCGAATTATGTGCCCCCCCTCTCTTTTCAACCCTCTTGTCTACCATGGTATAAGCAGGGGAGAGTCCGGGCAGCTTCCTCTCAGCGGTGCTGTGGAGAAAAAATGGCGCTGGTGAGTGCTGAGGGAGAAGCCCCGCCCCCTCGGCGGCGGGCTTCTGTCCCGCTTAAACTGTAAAATTGGCAGGGGCTCATACATATACAGTGCCCAGCTGTATATATGTTATATTTTTGCCAAAAAGAGGTTTATATTGCTGCCCAGGGCGCCCCCCCTGCGCCCTGCACCCTTACAGTGACCGGAGTATGTGAGGTGTATGGGAGCAATGGTGCACAGCTGCAGTGCTGTGCGTTACCTCAGTGAAGATCATGAACTCTTCTGCCGCCTCTGAAGTCTTCTTTTCTTCTCATACTCACCCGGCTTCTATCTTCTGAATCTGCGAGGGGGACGGCGGCGCGGCTCTGGGACGGACGGCGAGGGTGAGATCCTGCGTACCAATCCCTCTGGAGCTAATGGTGTCCAGTAACCTAAGAAGCCGGACCTTGCAACTCAGAGAGTAGGGCTGCTTCTCTCCCCTCAGTCCCTCGATGCAGGGAGTCTGTTGCCAGCAGTGCTCCCTGAAAATTAAAAACCTAACAAAATACTTTCTGTCAGAAAGCTCAGGAGAGCTCCTGAAAAGCACCCAGTCTCAACTGGGCACAGTATCAAACTGAGGTATGGAGGAGGGGCATAGAGGGAGGAGCCAGTGCACACCCAGAACTAAAGTCTTTCTTAAAGTGCCCATGTCTCCTGCGGAGCCCGTCTATCCCCATGGTCCTTACGGAGTCCCCAGCATACTCTAGGACATTAGAGAAACTAGAATTTTAATACCTACCGGTAAATCCTTTTCTCTTAGTCCGTAGAGGATGCTGGGCACCCGTCCCAGTGTGTACTGTGTCTGCTGTTATTAAATGGCCCTTAACTCCAGAACATTTATGTGGAGACAACTTTCCTGACTTGACCATCTTCCTTGGACATTTTCCCCCTGTGTGACTGCTCCCCACCTCAAAAGGGTTGCATCCGTGGTCCCTAGGATCCAGTCCTGGATCCCGAACCATCGCCCCTCTAGGAGGTGAGAACTGTGCAGCCACCAATGGAGTGAGATTCTGGTCTTGGAAGACAGGATTATCCTCCGGTGCATGTGTAAGTGGGATCCGGACCACTTGTCCAACTGGTCCCACTGGAACACTCTGGCATGGAACCTGCCAAACTGAATGGCCTCGTAGGCCAAAACCATTTTCCCCAGCAACCGAATGCATTGATGGATTAACACTCTTGCTGGTTTCAGAATTTGTTTGACCAGACTCTGGATCTCCATAGCCTTTCCACTGGAGGAAAACCTCTTCTTCTGTGTCCAGTATCACTCCCAAAAACAACAACCGCGTCATTGGGACCAACTGCGATTTTGGCAAGTTTAGGAGCCAACCATGTTGTTGAACTGTCAGGGAGAGTGCAATGTTTTGCACCAACTGGTCCCTGGATCTCGCCTTTATCAGGAGAACATCCAAGTACGGGATAATTGTGACTCCTTGCTTGTGAAGGAGAACCATCATTTCCGCCATCACCCTGGTGAAAATCCTCGGAGCCGTGGACAGACCAAATGGCAACGTCTGAAATTAGTAATGACAATCCTGAATTGCAAACCTCAGGTAGCTTGATGCAGTGGCTAAATGGGAACATGTAAGTAGGCATCCTTTAAGTTTACCAAAACCATGAAATCTCCTTCCTCCGGACTGGAGATCACTACCGTGAGAGATTCCATCTTGAAATTGAATTTCTTTAGGTAGAAATTGAGGGATTTCAGATTTCAGATTGGTCTGACTGAGCAGTCCGGCTTCGGGACCACGAAGCGGCTTGAATAAAAACCTTCTCCCTGCTGACTAAGGCTGATTTGAACAATCGGTGAGGGGGAACGTCTTGAAACCCCAGTTTGTACCCTTGGGACACTATTTATAAAACCCACGAGTCCAGGTCCGAATGAATCCAGAACTGACTGAAGAGTTTTAGACGTGCCCCCACTGGTGCGGGCTCCTGCAAGAAAGCCCTAGCGTCATGCAGTGGATTTGGCAGAAGCAGAGGACAATCTCTGCTCCTGCAATCTTGAAGAGGCTACAGACCTCTTCCCTCTTCTCCTTCCTCTACCTGCAAAGAAAGGGGAATCTTAACTTCTTGCATATCTATTGGGCCGAAATGACTGCTTCAGATAATGATGCGTCTTTATCCGTTGAGAGGGAACATAGTGCAAGAAGGTTGACTTACCTGCGGGAGCTGCCGAGATCAAATTAACTAGGCCGTCGCCAAACAAGGCTTCACCTTCATAGGGAAGAGACTCCCTTTCTTCTTGGAGTCAGTATCAGCATTTCCTTGGTGAATCCAGATATACAGGGAATGGGGGGAAGGGGCTGTGTTCTGCACCAGCTATTAAATTCTAAATATTTGTATGAAGAGGCCCCAATAAATGTCCATCAGTTATATTAAATATTAATTGTAGGACGTTCGGGGGTGCTACCAGAGACAAGTAATGTTATGCAGGAAAGGAGAAGAGAAAAGAATGTCTCTTTTGCTGGCGCACAAATGATGATTTAAAAATTAACTTTTAATAAATTCGTTAAAATTGTCTAAACACGAAATAAAGTACAATAAGTTTGTATAATGTAATTACCATATATAATAAATGGAAATACATTTATTAATATCAAGGTTCGCTACCTGTGTTGTGTCTTTATTATTGATCCAAATTGACTATATCAATTAGTCTGATACTGAATTACTGGACACTATGTAATATTAGTTGAATGTATATTAGTAATTCACTTGACAAATGTCAGAACCTGGCAATAGTTCTACATATCATACACTTACAGCACTCTTTCCACAATATTTTCCCTTTATTCCAGATCAAATGGTATAATCCCCCACAGTAATTATTCCTGTTGCAGTATAGTACAGTATGGTTGCTGGGGACGTCTTTAATGAAAAGAGAGGGAACATCTAATGTGTCTCCTTATGGATAAAATACTTGCAAGCTAAGTGCTATGAATAGCATCAGCATGTAGATAAATGCTGAGTGTTAGGTGAGTAATGCAGATAAATAGGGATATCTAATAATTCTATAGAATAGTGGGTGAATTATTAGATATCCCTATTTATCTGCACCTCTAAGCACACTATTTGACTGTCCACACCCTGCTGTGCCTATTATCCATCTCCTCCACCACCCTCAACACTGACCCACACATCATTCACCCACAAAGATACAATAAAGGTAGTTTGGATAAATTAGCTAAATGAAATGGATTTAACCAATTTATCTAAATGACCATTTTTGGATGTTTTCCAGTGTTTGGGAGCAAATGGTCAATTGTCATTTGCTGCCACATATTAGCATAATTTTGTTTCAACTAGAAAAAAAAATTGGACAGATAATCTAAGTGTGGATCCAGTTTAATGCTGATTTCAGAGCCAACTATAGACTTGATTGAGGTACTGTGTCCCCGGTACCAAATACCAATTAAAATAATATTGTGAGGTGTTCAAAAAAGACTGAAAATGAGTGGAAATTATGGTTATTGAGGTTAATAATACTATGGGATCAAAATGACCATCAAATTCTATGATTTAAGCTGTTTTTTAGGGTTTTTTGAAAAAAACACCCAAATCCAAAACACACCCGAATCCGACAAAAAAATTTCGGTGAGGTTTTGCCAAAACGCGTCCGAACCCAAAACACGGCCGCGGAACCGAACCCAAAACCAAAACCCGAAAAATTTCCGGTGCACATCACTACTTAATTAGAACTTCGGTCAATGTGAATTAATTATTGGACTCAACCATGGTTATCCTTAAAACCCAGGGGTCTATTTAAGATCGATCTTAATCGATGTTGGGCTTCCAGGTTGAAAAAAACACACATTTACTAACATTTTAAAATTTATATAAAAAATCATCTGTTCGTAAATGCAGTGCACATGGTTTTGCCCAACTGCTAACAAAATTCCTGCTGCGATCAACTTGGAATTACCCCCATCGATTGATGTTTTCACACTGCTCGTTCCAACCCCAAAAACTATGAAGAGGATAGGGGCATATACGCAGGGTCCATCCTGTGCATGTGCCTACATTTTCTCCGGGTGCCCCGCAGAAAATGCGAATGCCTCTGCCTGTCAATCAATAGAGGGCGTACCTTCGCAGGTATATCGCGATCATGAGCCATGTCTCCCATTTTTGTCATTATAGGTGCTCTGTGAGCTGCTGACCATGCCCCAGCCCCTCTGTCTACCGTGAATAGACATTGGGGCTTATTCAGACCAGATCGCTTCAATTTATTTTCACCCAGCGGGCAATCAGGTCTGCACTGCACATGCGTATGCGCCACAATGCGTAGGTGCGACGGTCCGGAGATCACAAGAAGATTGACAAGAAGAGGGTGTTTGTGTGGGTGGCAACTGAATGTTTCTAGGGAGTGTCCGGAAAAACACTGGAGGGACCCGGCGTTTTGTGGGAGGATTTGTGACGTCACCTCAATGGCTGAGTAAGTGCTGAGCTGTGCAGCTCTTGTGCACATGTGATCACACACCTGCACAGCAAATTTTCCCTTCCGCTGTAGGCGGCAACCACCTGATCACAGGGATGCAAAAAACACACCCTAGCGATCAGGTCTGAATTACCCACAATGTGCATATTTGCAGAGCAACAAGCTACAGGGAGCCTTCCCCCCCCCCCCCCCCCCTTCCCCATGACTATGGGACACTGGGGGGGGGGGGTATTTGGGTTAGCTGGACATTCCCAAAAAAAGTGACTGTCCTGCAAAAATTGGGTTAGTTGGGAGGTATGTGCAAATACATTTATTGTTTTGCATGCAGGGTAAATACTGGCTTCTTTGACATTTAGCCACAAATGCTGCACAGTTGAATTACAGTATTACACTGCAATTAACAGTTATGCTAGGACATTCCTTCTCCCAAAATCTACCTCTCTCTGCATGTTACATCTGTCCCACAGTGGCGTGCGGTGAGGTCAGTGGCTAGTGAGGCACTGCAGCCATAATGTCCGCCGAATCCTGCCGATGACCCTTAGCCAATGCCCGCTACTGCCTCTGAGCCGATACCCACTGCCACCGCCAATGGCTTACAAACTCTCCCACAATCAACCGACCCAGCCCTCCACCACTAATTTCTATCTCAGTCCGATGCCGCCAATGCCCGCTGCCTGCCTGCTCATTGTTCTTGTGATATATTATACATTTTTAAAGAAAAAAAATGAGTGTTTGGGACTGGGAAGGGTGAGGGAGGAGGACATGAATGCAATTTTGTTGTCCAGGGCTTCCATTAACTTAAAGGAGAAGGGTCTGAATGGGTTAAAAAAAATGTGTGAGGTCCCCCCTCCTTAATATAACCAGCCTCTTTGAGCCGGTCCTGGTTATTTAAATACTGGGGGAAAAATTGGACAGAGGTTCCCCGTATTTAGACAACCAGCACCGGGCTCTTAGACGGGTCCTGGTTCCAAAAATACGTGGGACAAAAGATGTAGGGGTCCCCCATATTTTTAAAACCAGCACCGGGCTCCACTAGCCAGAGAGATAATGCCACAGCCAGGGGACACTTTTATGTAGGTCCCTGCGGCCCTGGCATTACCCCTCCAACTAGTCACCCCTGGCCGGGGTTCCCTGGAGGAGTGGGGATCCCTTAAATCAAGAGGTTCCTCCCCTCGAGGCACCCAAGGGCCAGGGGTGAAGCCCGAGGCTGTCCCCAGCACCCCTGGGTGGTGGGTGCCGGGCTGATAGCCATATGTGTAAAAAAAGAATATTGTTTTTTTGTTGTGGAACTACAAGGCCCAGCAAGCCTCCCCCACTTGCTGGTACTTGGAGAACCTCAAGTACCAGCAGGCGGGGAAATAACGGGCTCGCTGGTACCTGTAGTTCTACAACAACAAAAAATACCCAAATAAAAACACAAACACACACACCGTGACAGTAAAATTATTGAGACAGGCTGTAGCATGTGGATGCATGTAACCCTATAAAAGTGATGGATTGGGTGACTATTACAATACCCACTGTTGCTGTCTGAAAAATGATGGATATATAGATTGCTCTGCCGAGATATGTTTTTTTTCTAAAATGCACCACAGGTATGGATGGATAGTATACTTGACGACACAGAGGTAGGTAGAGCAGTGGCCTACTGTACCGTACTGCTATATATTATATTATTTATTATTATTATCCTTTATTTATATGGCGCCACAAGGGTTCCGCAGCACCAAATTACAGAGTACATAAACAAATAATCAAACAGGAAAACAGCAACTTACAGTTGATGACAATATAGGACAAGTACAGGGTAAATAAACATAGCTACATCAGCAGATGACACTGGAATAAGTATCAGGTGGCAGAAGACTGCTGGATTTGGTGCAGCTGAAGATTATTAAAGTAAGAAAAGAGTAAGCACATGAGGGAAGAGGGCCCTGCTCATGAGAGCTTACATTCTAAAGGGGAGGGGTAGACAGACAGGGGTGAGACAGATGGGGTACATAGAGAGCGTGGAACAGAGGTTTAGGATGAGATTTGGCTGGGTTTGGTGAAGAAGTGGGTCTTGAGAGCCCATTTGAAGTTTTGTAGAGAGGAGGAGAGTCTGAGGGGGAGAGGTAGGGAATTCCAGAGAAGTGGTGCAGCACGTGAAAAATCTTGGAGGTAGGAGTGGGAGGAAGTAATCCGTAGGCAGGAGAGTCGACGTGCATTAGCAGAGCGAAGAGGACGGGTGGGAGTGTAAAGCGAGATAAGATCAGAGATGTAGATGGGAGAGGAGTGGGTGAGGGTTTTGTAAGCAAGTGTGAGAAGCTTGAAATGGATTCTGAAAGGGAAGGGGAGCCAGTGAAGGACTAGTAAGAGAGGAGAGTTGGACGTAGTGCATTTGGTGAGGAAAATGAGCCGGGCAGCAGCATTGAGGATAGATTGGAGAGGAGAGAGGTATTTGTCAGGAATGCCAGTCAGGAGGAGATTACAGTAGTCCAGTCTGGAGATGACCAGTGAGTGGATAAGAGTCTTAGTAGCATCCTGGGTCAGAAAGGGTCTGATCCTGGAAATATTTTTTAGATGAAAACGGCAGGTTTGTGAGAGGTGCTGAATGTGTGGTTTGAAGGAGAGGGAGGAATCAAGGATTACTCCAAGACAGCGCACTTGGGGGGTAGAGGAGATAGTAGTGCCATCAATAGATAATGAGATTGTAGGAGGTGAGGTTATGCGGGAGGGAGGGAAGATGATCAGCTCTGTCTTAGACATGTTAAGTTTAAGAAAGCGCTGGGACATCCAGGAAGAGATAGCAGAGAGACAGTTGGAGATACGAGTGAGGAGAGTAGGGGAGAGGTCTGGAGAGGAAAGATAGATTTGAGTGTCATCAGCATAGAGATGATATTGGAAACCAAAAGAACTAATGAGCTTACCTAGTGAGGACGTATAGAGAGAGAAGAGGACCAAGGACAGAACCTTGGGGTACCCCTACAGTTAGTGGAAGTGAGGGGGAGGTGGAGTCATGAGAGGAGACAGAGAATGAACGGTCAGAAAGGTAGGACGACAACCAAGAGAGGGCAGTGTTACGCAGACCAATGGAGTGAAGGATTTGCAGTAGGAGAGGATGGTCCACAGTGTCAAAAGCAGCAGAGAGATCAAGTAGAATAAGTAGAGAGTAGTGTCCCTTAGATTTAGCAGCATGGAGGTCATTGCATACTTTTGTAAGGGCAGTTTCAGTGGAGTGGAGAGGACGGAAGCCAGACTGGAATGGGTCAAGCAGTGAGTGTGAGGAAAGAAAGGAAGTAAGGCGGTTGTAGACAATACGCTCAAGGAGTTTGGAGGCAAAAGGGAGAAGAGAGATGGGTCGGTAGTTGGAGAGAGTGTTTGGATCAAGGGTAGGTTTTATAAGAATAGGAGAGATGAGAGCGTGCTTGAAGGCAGAGGGGACAGTGCCTGATGAGAGGGAGAGATTGAGAAGGTGGGAAAGATGGGAACAAGCAGAAGAAGAGATGTGGCAGAGGAGGCGGGAGGGGATAGGGTCAAGTGGGGAGGTGGTGAGGGGACAGGAACGAATGAGGGCCATGACTTCCTCTCCAGATGCATGGGAGAAAGATGACAGAGTTGGTGCGAGGGATGGGGAGGGTTGGTAAGGGATGGGAGAAGGCTGGTTACTGATAGTCTGGTGTGATGTGATGTCCTGACGTATGGAGTCAATTTTGGATGTGAAGTAAGTGGCAAAGTCAAGAGCAGAGAGTGAGGAAGGGAGACGAGGTGGAGGTGGGCAGAGGAGTGAGTTGAGAGTGGCAAAGAGGCGCCGGGGGTTGGAAGACTGGGAGGAGATGAGGTTCTTGAAGTATGACTGTTTAGCAAGAGAAAGGGCAGCACTGAAGGATGAGAGCATAAGTTTGAAATGGAGGAAGTCTGCCTTAGAGCGTGATTTCCTCCAGTGTCGCTCAGCAGTACGTGAGCATTTTTGCAGATATCTGGTGCATTTGGTGTGCCAGGGTTGAGGTGTTAATTTGTGAGGGTGAATAGTGGTTGGTGGAGCAACAGAGTCAAGAGCAGAAGTAAGGGAAGCATTGTATGTGGAAGTGGCTTGTTCAGGGCATGAGAGAGAGAGAGAATAGGAGAGAGAAGTGAGTCAAACAGGGAGGAAAGGAATGTGGTGTCAATAGCTTCAATGTTACGCTTAGTGATGGTAGCCTTAGGAGGTTGAGATGGGGAAGTCGAGAGAGATAGGTTGAAGGAGAGCAAGTGGTGGTCAGAGAGGGGAAATGGGGAGTTGGAAAAATCAGAAATATCACAGCGGTGAGTGAAGACCAGATCCAGTGAGCTCCCATTCACATGGGAGGGTGAGGAGGTCCACTGGGAGAGACCAAGTGAAGAGGTGAGGTTAAGGAGTTTAGAGGCAGGGGATTGTGTGGGGATGTCAATAGGGATGTTGAAATCGCCTAGGATAATGGTGGGAATGTCAGAAGAGAGGAAGTGAGGAAGCCAGGAAGCAAAGTTGTCGATGAATTTGGAAGCAGTGCCAGGGGGGCGGTAAATGACCGCTACTCTAAGATGGACTGGTTGGAAGCGACATATGGAGTGGACCTCAAATGTAGATAATATAAGGGATGGTTCTGGTGGTATGAGTTGGTAGGAGTAACTAGAAGGTAAAAGGACCCCAACACCACCCCCATGGCGACCCCCAGGTCGGGGGGGGGGTGTGAATGTAAGGCCCCCAGCAGAGAGAGCAGCAGCAGAAGTAGTGTCAGAGGGCGTAATCCAAGTTTCAGTAATGGCTAGTAGGTGTAGGGAGTTGGAAATGAAAAGGGCATGAGTGGGGACCAGTTTGTTACAAACGGATCTGGCATTCCAGACGGCACAGGATAGGGGGTATGAGTTTGTGGGAGAGATGTGAATTAGATTTTCAGGGTTGCTGTAGCGATGAGGTGGGATTAACTTTGAGGGCAGGGATGAGAGAGTAGTGATGGTACGGGTGCCTGAGATAGGAGGGGAAACTGCAGGAGGTGGGCAGGGAGGGAGGTCAGTGTGATGTGGATGGGGGTGTGGGGAGGTGACAGGGAAGGGAGAGAGGGAGCAGGGCTGAGTTGTGGGGTAGCAGGACCATGGGGCAGAGGTGAATGAAAGTGGGGTAACAGGAAAGGTGGGGGAAGGAAACAGAGGGATGGAGGGGAGACAGAGGAGGAGGTGGAGGAGACTAGGGGGGAAGGATAAAGATACATTATTAGGTAGACACTGAGTGATGTGGGGAGTATAAGAAAGCATTCACATAGTGTTAAGTAGGTAAATAGGTTGAGGGAAAGTGGAAGTAGGAGAGGAGACTGTAAGGGAATCCGAGCAGAAGAATTGTAGAAATGCAGGTGAGAAAAGCAGTGTAGGCTCAAGGGGTGTAGATTTAGTATGAAATGAGTCAAAAGCGTAGATAAAGTGGGTGCAGAAATGTATTTGGAGTGTAAGAAATGAAAGGATTGTGAGAGGTTTAAGAAGCAATGGTAATTATGTTAGATGTTTTAAGTGTTTGCAGGTAAAATTGCATTGGTGCAGCTGTGCTTAAAAAACAAAATTACAATAATACAGATACAGGCATTTGTAGGTGAAATGGATGGTTTATGAAATGTCCAAGTAAGGTAGTTCTGTGCTATGTAATCAGATGCAACAATCAGGAGGTGAGTGATCTGAGGAGTAAGTGACTCACATTTGTTATTAGTTCTTCAGTTTTCTTTGTTTTGTTAGATTGGTGTGCTTCTGTTTTCCTTCTTTTTCACTTCGATTGAACGCTAATTGAACACTGCTGTTATGTGTCAATTTTATCACGCTTTGATAAAAATGCACGCTTAGATCAATAAATGCACAGCCAAATGGCTTTGCACAGCCTACACCATTGGACTTAAGTAGAAGACTATTACAAGTGAAACCAATAATTGAAATCTGTAACCACACCCCACCCCCTCAAATGCCAGGCAATAAATTACCTTAAAAACAACAACCAGGCATTCCACAAAGATTAAACTGGGTCTATATCATTCAAAACTTTAAAAAAGTACTTCAAAATCACATACTATGCAATAATGTTTCAATTTGCATTACCCAGCAGAATTAGCTTTGCATATATAGATATAGTGCAGCAGAATAGATTGGTGGTTGTAGTCAATTGTAATTACCCAGCAGAATTAGCTTTGCATATATAGATATAGTGCAGCAGAATAGATTGGTGGTTGTAGTCAATTGTAATTACCTGTAGGTGACAAGAAGAGAAGAAACGTCAATTCACAATCGATATCAGCTGAAGATAAATTAACGCTGATTGAACGCTGCGTTATGTGTCAATTTTATCACGCTTTGATAAAAATGCATGCTTAGATCAATAAATGCACAGCCAAACAGCTTTACACATCCTACACCATTGGACTTAAGTAGAAGTCTGGTGGTCAGCAAAATTTTGCACTGTCCTCCTACTATATATAGTGCGCACAACTACTAAAATACACCACAGGTATGGATGGATAGTATACTTGACGACACAGAGGTAGGTAGAGCAGTGGCCTACTGTACCGTATTGCTATATATTATATACTGGTGGTCAGCAAAATTCTGCCCTGTCCTCCTACTATATATACACTGCGCACAACTACTAAAATACACCACAGGTATGGATGGATAGTATACTTGATGACACAGAGGTAGGTAGAGCAGTGGCCTACTGTACCGTACTGCTATATATTATATACTGGTGGTCAGCAAAATTCTGCCCTGTCCTCATACTATATAATACAATGCAGCACAGATATGGAGCATTTTTCAGGCAGAGAACGTAGATATTTTCAGCACACTGAGCACAGATATTTGCAAGCACACTGAGCACAGATATTTGCAGCACACTGAACACAGAAACTGAGAAAACGCTGCACGTCCTCTCCCTATCATCTCCAATGCACAAGTGAAAATGGCGGCGACTCGTGGCTCCTTATATAGAATAGAATAGCTGCTGACGGGCACGATTGAGGGAGGAAAGGGACATTTGAATCCAGCCCATAGATGCAATGTGAATATGTAATTTGTACCTTCCTATCTTAAAATGTATATACAGTGTATATGTCACAACTGAGGGCCTGAGCTGACTGGAGGCAGCCTCAGTTGTAGGGGCTGAGGTGTAGTGGAACCTGGGAGGTTGTATCAGACCCCTGGACATGTAAGTTAAATGTAGAAGAATTGCCCGAAGGCGTGCCCACGACAACCAGGATAAAAGTCAATGATGTTTATTTTGACAAACTCCATGCATCACAGCAGTAATAAAAGAGAAACATAAAATCAGCAGAGAAATAATACAGTTCCTGGGTACTACAGGAGGACAAGGACCACAGGGCTCTGGTAGTATGAGACAGTTCTTATTATCTTCTAGTTGGAAAGTCCTTACCAGGCCCGACTGTAGCAATGGAGATAGCCCAGGATCATACTAGCTGGTGTTCCAGGAAAAGCTGGGCTGCTGTGGATAAAATGGCTGCTGTGGGTACTGGCTGAAACCAGACTGATGTAAGCACGGAGTGGATTGCTGGATGGAACCAGCCAAATAATAAATGAAGCTTGAGAGCGATGAAATATGATTGATATATGGAGTTTGAGAGCGGTGAAATAATAGTGCCGGTGGTGAGTGGTAATCTGCGGAAATGATACCGGCACTTTAAGAAGAGCTGATCTCTGCTGGAAGCTAGGCTGGAAGCAGGTAAATCTGTAACTGGAAACAGATGAGTCCCAGAGGACTGGAGAGTCAGGCTGCACCGCAGGTGGTAGACTAGAGCGGGTCTCTTTAGTGGAGGTTTGGAGATGGTAACTGGAACCTGGAAAACAACCACGGGAGAGAGACAAACTGGAACTAGGTTTGACAACCAAATCACTGACGCCTTCCTTGCTCAGGCACAGAATACTTATACCTGCAGCAAGGAAGGGATTGGCTAGGCAATTATGCAGATTACAATGGAAACAGCGGATTGGTGGAAATGAACAGGTGACAGAATCCAACATGGCTGCGCCCATGCAGACACTTGGAGGGAAGATTGGTTTGATAATCCATGTGGAAACTTTAACAGCAATGGCGGCGCCGGCCACAGTAAACAGGAGACGCCAGACTGATGAGTGCACATTTGAACCACGCGGGCAACAGCGGAGGCCGCGGCTGACATAAGCGCCACTCTGACATCCTGCATGCAGAAACTCAGGGACGGCGGCGGAGGCCGCGGGAGATGCCATTCAAGATGTAACATGGCGCCGCTGTGACAGCGTCTCAGAGTGACAGGAGAGGAGGCAGGAATGGGGACATCAGAATAACAGATGGGATCCGGTCCTGGAGCGCTGAGCCAGCCTTAGGAGGCATCTGAAAGGTAAGTTATGGCGTCCAGATACCCGGATCGTGACAGTATACACTAGAGGTCTTTCCGAACCCCCTAATCCTAACATTGTAATTTGCTTTAGGGCGCACCTCCAATTAGTCTAGTGTTTCTTGCTGCCTTTCCAATGAAGCAAGTTTAATTTAGTTATAGGTGAAAAACCATCCCTACAAAGGTGTTAATCAGAGACTTGGCTTTGTGGACACTTTTCAGAGAACAACTTTGTTAGCATAAAAGTAAAGCCAGAAAATGAAGAGCTGTTTAATCACTCAATTGGATTTTTTTGCCAGCATATTTCTTTTTCTCTGCAACCCACTGCTAAATTGTGCTTCCTAGCTGTTTTTATAAAATCACTGAATCAAATCTAACTCTGATTACATCAGAGAAGGCCAGGTACCCTACACCATAACAGGGGGTTTGAAATTTTAACTTGTCTACTTAAAGATCACCAAAATCTGAACACAAGGTCAATTACGTCCCTGGGTGGGATTGAACCACCAACCTTTTGGTTAATAGCCGAACACACTAACCGATTGCGCCACAGAGACACTTTGCAAAAAGTACATACTGACAAAGGCTAATAAGCATTTATCTTGAACGTTTCCTAGAAAAACTTTAAAAAGTCAATAATCTGGAGAGTTTTTGTAAGATGTTTCTTCCATCAACCAACGAAGAAACACATAAGTACTTTTCCATGATGAGTGAGTGCTTCAGGTTCTCTTGCACTTACATGTGCAGCAGAGTACTGCAATGGAAGCATGCTGGGCCCATAACCCAGAGGTAGGCAGATTGAAACTATCCTCTGCTATATGCATTTTTTTTTGTTAATTAAAGTAATCCAAAACTGGGATTGATATTTTGGTTCTTTTATTTTTACTTAAAGTACAATAACTTTTACCATTTTAATTTGTTTTAATAGTATATTGACAGTATTGTTTTCTTTCAAAAATCCACTTAATTTTCTTTACCCTATTATTAAAATGGTAATTGACAAAAACAAACTACATTGTCACCAGAAGAGCAATACAAAATGTACAAGTGATATATTAAAATCATCTTTCCAGCTTGAATTTCAATGATGCATTGGGGCAACGATTTTGTTAGCAAAATCTTCACCCTTAAATAAAGATTTTCTTAATTCCTTACCTGTGTGCTAATTAGATATCACCTTGTTTTCACATTAAACAGACTTCCACATGAGAAAGCAGCAAGGATGCAGTGGCGTTAATGTTTCCTGGTGTCAACCCGTATTATTTCAGTAGACATTGAAATGAGGATGCATCTTGCTGCCTTTCCAATGAAGCAAATTTAATTTAGTAATAGGTGAAAAACCATCCCTACAAAGGTGTTAATCAGAGACTTGGCTTTGTGTACACTTTTCAGAGAACAAATTTGTTAGCATAAAAATAAAGCCAGAAAATTAAGAGCTGTTTAATCACTCAATTGGATTTTTTTGCCAGCATATTTCTTTTTCTCTGCAACCCACTGCTAAATTGTGCTTCCTAGCTGTTTTTATAAAATCACTGAATCAAATCTAACTCTGATTACATCAGAGAAGGCCAGGTACCCTACACCATAAGAGGGGGTTTGAAATTTTGACTTGTCTACTTAAAGATCACCAAAATCTGATAACAAGGTCAATTACATCCCTGGGTGGGATTAAACCACCAACCTTTTGGTTAGTAGCCAGACACACTAACCGATTGCGCCACAGAGACACTTTGTAAAAATTACGTACTGACAAAGGCTAATAAGCATACATCTAGAACGTTTCCTAGAAAAACTTTAAAAAGTCAACAATCTGGAGAGTTTTTGTAAGATGTTTCTTCCATCAACCAACGAAGAAACACATTGGTACTTTCCCATGATGAGTGAGTGCTTCAGGATCTCTTGCACTTACATGTGCAGCAGAGTACTGCAATGGAAGCATGCTGGGCCCATAACCCAGAGGTAGGCAGATTGAAACTATCCTTTGCTATATGCATTTTTTTTTGTTAATTTAAGTAATCAAAACTGGGATTGATATTTTTGCTCTTTTATTTTTACTTAAAGTACAATAACTTTTACCATTTTAATTTGTTTTAATAGTATATTGACAGTATAGTTTTCTTTTAAAAAATCCACTTAATTTTCTTTACCCTATTAGTAAAAGGGTAATTGACAAAAACAAACTACATTGTCACCAGAAGAGCAATACAAAATGTACAAGTGATATATTAAAATCATCTTTCCAGCTTGAATTTCAATGATGCATTGGGGCAACGATTTTGTGAGAAACATCTTCACCCTTAAATAAAGATTTTCTTAATTCCTTACCTGTGTGCTAATTAGATATCACCTTGTTTTCACATTAAACAGACTTCCACATTAGAAAGCAGCAAGGATGCAGTGGCGTTAATGTTTCCTGGTGTCAACCCGTATTATTTCAGCAGACATTGAAATGAGGATGCATCTTGCTGCCTTTCCAATGAAGCAAATTTAATTTAGTAATAGGTGAAAAACCATCCCTACAAAGGTGTTAATCAGAGACTTGGCTTTGTGGACACTTTTCAGAGAACAAATTTGTTAGCATAAAAATAAAGCCAGAAAATTAAGAGCTGTTTAATCACTCAATTTGATTTTTTTGCCAGCATATTTCTTTTTCTCTGCAACCCACTGCTAAATTGTGCTTCCTAGCTGTTTTTATAAAATCACTGAATCAAATCTAACTCTGATTACATCAGAGAAGGCCAGGTACCCTACACCATAACAGGGGGTTTGAAATTTTGACTTGTCTACTTAAAGATCACCAAAATCTGATAACAAGGTCAATTACGTCCCTGGGTGGGATTGAACCACCAACCTTTTGGTTAGTAGTCGGACACACTAACCGATTGCGCCACAGAGACACTTTGCAAAAGTACATACTGACAAAGGCTAATAAGCATACATCTAGAACGTTTCCTAGAAAAACTTTAAAAAGTCAATAATCTGGAGAGTTTTTGTAAGATGTTTCTTCCATCAACCAACGAAGAAACACATTGGTACTTTCCCACATTGGTACTGAAATAATACAGGTTGACACCAGGAAACATTAACGCCACTGCATCCTTGCTGCTTTCTCATGTAGAAGTCTGTTTAATGTGAAAACAAGGTGACATCTAATTAGCACACAGGTAAGGAATTAAGAAAATCTTTATTTAAGGGTGAAGATGTTTCTCACAAAATCGTTACCCCTATGCATCATTGAAATTCAAGCTGGAAAGATGATTTTAATATATCACTTGTACATTTTGTATTGCTCTTCTGGTGACAATGTAGTTTGTTTTTGTCAATTACCCTTTTAATAATAGGGTAAAGAAAATTAAGTGGATTTTTTAAAGAAAACTATACTGTCAATATACTATTAAAACAAATTAAAATGGTAAAAGTTATTGTACTTTAAGTAAAAATAAAAGAGCAAAAATATCAATCCCAGTTTTGATTACTTAAATTAACAAAAAAAAATGCATATAGCAAAGGATAGTTTCAATCTGCCTACCTCTGGGTTATGGGCCCAGCATGCTTCCATTGCAGTACTCTGCTGCACATGTAAGTACAAGAGATCCTGAAGCACTCACTCATCATGGGAAAGTACCAATGTGTTTCTTTGTTGGTTGATGGAAGAAACATCTTACAAAAACTCTCCAGATTATTGACTTTTTAAAGTTTTTCTAGGAAACGTTTTAGATGAATGCTTATTAGCCTTTGTCAGTATGTACTTTTGCAAAGTGTCTCTGTGGCGCAGTCAGTTAGTGTGTATGGCTAATAACCAAAAGGTTGGTGGTTCAATCCCACCGAGGGACGTAATTGACCTTGTTATCAGATTTTGGTAATCTTTAAGTAGACAAGTCAAAATGTCAAACACCCTCTTATGGTGTAGGGTACCTGGCCTTCTCTGATGTAATCAGAGTTAGATTTGATTCAGTGATTTTATAAAAACAGCTAGGAAGCACAATTTAGCAGTGGGTTGCAGAGAAAAAGAAATATGCTGGCAAAAAAATCCAATTGAGTGATTAAACAGCTCTTCATTTTCTGGCTTTATTTTTATGCTAACAAATTTGTTCTCTGAAAAGTGTCCACAAAGCCAAGTCTCTGATTAACACCTTTGTAAGGATGGTTTTTCACCTATTACTAAATTAAACTTGCTTCATTGGAAAGGCAGCAAGATGCATCCTCATTTCAATGTCTACTGAAATAATACAGGTTGACACCAGGAAACATTAACGCCAATGCATCCTTGCTGCTTTCTCATGTGGAAGTCTGTTTAATGTGAAAACAAGGTGATATCTAATTAGCACACAGGTAAGGAATTAAGAAAATCTTTATTTAAGGGTGAAGATGTTTCTCACAAAATCGTTGCCCCAATGCATCATTGAAATTCAAGCTGGAAAGATGATTTTAATATATCATTTGTACATTTTGTATTGCTCTTCTGGTGACAATGTAGTTTGTTTTTGTCAATTACCATTTTAATAATAGGGTAAAGAAAATTAAGTGGATTTTTGAAAGAAAACTATACTGTCAATATACTATTAAAACAAATTAAAATGGTAAAAGTCATTGTACTTTAAGTAAACATAAAATAGCTAACATATCAATCCCAGTTTTGGATTACTTTAACAAAAAAAATGCATATAGCAGAGGATAGTTTCAATCTGCCTACCTCTGGGTAATGGGCCCAGCATGCTTCCATTGCAGTACTCTGCTGCACATGTAAGTGCAAGAGATCCTGAAGCACTCACTCATCATGGGAAAGTACCAATGTGTTTCTTCGTTGGTTGATTTAAGAAAATTCTTACAAAAACTCTCCAGATTATTGACTTTTTAAAGTTTTTCTAGGAAACGTTCTAGATGAATGCTTATTAGCCTTTGTCAGTATGTACTTTTTGCAAAGTGTCTCTGTGGCGCAATCGGTTAGTGTGTCTGGCTACTAACCAAAAGGTTGGTGGTTCAATCCCACCCAGGGACATAATTGACCTTGTGATCAGGTTTTGGTGATATTTAAGTAGACAAGTCAAAATTTCAAACCCCCTCTTATGGTGTAGGGTTCCTGGCCTTCTCTGATGTAATCAGAGTTAGATTTGATTCAGTGATTTTATAAAAAACAGCTAGGAAGCACAATTTAGCAATGGGTTGCAGAGAAAAAAATATGCTGGTAGAAAAATCCAATTGAGTGATTAAACAGCTCTTCATTTTCTGCCTTTATTTTTATGCTAACAAATTTGTTCTCTAAAAAGTGTCCACAAAGCCAAGTCTCTGATTAACACCTTTGTAGGGATGGTTTTTCACCTATAACTAAATTAAACTTGCTCCATTGGAAAGGCAGCAAGATGCATCCTCATTTCAATGTCTACTGAAATAATACAGGTTGACACCAGGAAACATTAACGCCACTGCATCCTTGCTGCTTTCTCATGTAGAAGTCTGTTTAATGTGAAAACAAGGTGACATCTAATTAGCACACAGGTAAGGAATTAAGAAAATCTTTATTTAAGGGTGAAGATGTTTCTCACAAAATCGTTGCCCCAATGCATCATTGAAATTCAAGCTGGAAAGATGATTTTAATATATCACTTGTACATTTTGTATTGCTCTTCTGGTGACAATGTAGTTTGTTTTTGTCAATTACCCTTTTAATAATAGGGTAAAGAAAATTAAGTGGATTTTTTAAAGAAAACTATACTGTCAATATACTATTAAAACAAATTAAAATGGTAAAAGTTATTGTACTTTAAGTAAAAATAAAAGAGCAAAAATATCAATCCCAGTTTTGATTACTTAAATTAACAAAAAAAAATGCATATAGCAAAGGATAGTTTCAATCTGCCTACCTCTGGGTTATGGGCCCAGCATGCTTCCATTGCAGTACTCTGCTGCACATGTAAGTGCAAGAGATCCTGAAGCACTCACTCATCATGGGAAAGTACCAATGTGTTTCTTCGTTGGTTGATGGAAGAAACATCTTACAAAAACTCTCCAGATTATTGACTTTTTAAAGTTTTTCTAGGAAACGTTCTAGATGTATGCTTATTAGCCTTTGTCAGTATGTACTTTTTGCAAAGTGTCTCTGTGGCGCAATCGGTTAGTGTGTCCGACTACTAACCAAAAGGTTGGAGGTTCAATCCCACCCAGGGACGTAATTGACCTTGTTTTCAGATTTTGGTGATCTTTAAGTAGACAAGTCAAAATTTCAAACCCCCTGTTATGGTGTAGGGTACCTGGCCTTCTCTGATGTAATCAGAGTTAGATTTGATTCATTGATTTTATAAAAACAGCTAGGAAGCACAATTTAGCAGTGGGTTGCAGAGAAAAAGAAATATGCTGGCAAAAAAAATCCAATTGAGTGATTAAACAGCTCTTCATTTTCTGGCTTTATTTTTATGCTAACAAATTTGTTCTCTGAAAAGTGTCCACAAAGCCAAGTCTCTGATTAACACCTTTGTAGGGATGGTTTTTCACCTATTACTAAATTAAACTTGCTTCATTGGAAAGGCAGCAAGATGCATCCTCATTTCAATGTCTACTGAAATAATACAGGTTGACACCAGGAAACATTAACGCCACTGCATCCTTGCTGCTTTCTCATGTAGAAGTCTGTTTAATGTGAAAACAAGGTGATATCTAATTAGCACACAGGTAAGGAATTAAGAAAATCTTTATTTAAGGGTGAAGATGTTTCTCACAAAATCGTTGCCCCAATGCATCATTGAAATTCAAGCTGGAAAGATGATTTTAATATATCACTTGTACATTTTGTATTGCTCTTCTGGTGACAATGCAGTTTGTTTTTGTCAATTACCCTTTTAATAATAGGGTAAAGAAAATTAAGTGGATTTTTGAAAGAAAACAATACTGTCAATATACTATTAAAACAAATTAAAATGGTAAAAGTCATTGTACTTTAAGTAAACATAAAATAGCTAACATATCAATCCCAGTTTTGGATTACTTTAACAAAAAAAATGCATATAGCAGAGGATAGTTTCAATCTGCCTACCTCTGGGTAATGGGCCCAGCATGCTTCCATTGCAGTACTCTGCTGCACATGTAAGTGCAAGAGATCCTGAAGCACTCACTCATCATGGGAAAGTACCAATGTGTTTCTTCGTTGGTTGATGGAAGAAACATCTTACAAAAACTCTCCAGATTATTGACTTTTTAAAGTTTTTCTAGGAAACGTTTTAGATGAATGCTTATTAGCCTTTGTCAGTATGTACTTTTGCAAAGTGTCTCTGTGGCGCAATCAGTTAGTGTGTATGGCTATTAACCAAAAGGTTGGTGGTTCAATCCCACCGAGGGACGTAATTGACCTTGTTATCAGATTTTGGTGATCTTTAAGTAGCCAAGTCAAAATTTCAAACCCCCTCTTATGGTGTAGGGTACCTGGCCTTCTCTGATGTAATCAGAGTTAGATTTGATTCAGTGATTTTATAAAAACAGCTAGGAAGCACAATTTAGCAGTGGGTTGCAGAGAAAAAGAAATATGCTGGCAAAAAAATCCAATTGAGTGATTAAACAGCTCTTCATTTTCTGGCTTTATTTTTATGCTAACAAATTTGTTCTCTGAAAAGTGTCCACAAAGCCAAGTCTCTGATTAACACCTTTGTAAGGATGGTTTTTCACCTATTACTAAATTAAACTTGCTTCTTTGGAAAGGCAGCAAGATGCATCCTCATTTCAATGTCTACTGAAATAATACAGGTTGACACCAGGAAACATTAACGCCACTGCATCCTTGCTGCTTTCTCATGTGGAAGTCTGTTTAATGTGAAAACAAGGTGATATCTAATTAGCACACAGGTAAGGAATTAAGAAAATCTTTATTTAAGGGTGAAAATGTTTCTCACAAAATCGTTGCCCCAATGCATCATTGAAATTCAAGCTGGAAAGATGATTTTAATATATCACTTGTACATTTTGTATTGCTCTTCTAGGGACAATGTAGTTTGTTTTTGTCAATTACCATTTTAATAATAGGGTAAAGAAAATTAATGGATTTTTAAAAGAAAACAATACTCTCAATATACTATTAAAACAAATTAAAATGGTAAAAGTTATTGTACTTTAATGAAAAATAAAAGAGCAAAAATATCAATCCCAGTTTTGGATTACTTTAATTAACAAAAAAAATGCATATAGCAGAGGATAGTTTTAATCTGCCTACCTCTGGGTTATGGGCCCAGCATGCTTCCATTGCAGTACTCTGCTGCACATGTAAGTGCAAGAGATCCTGAAGCACTCACTCATCATGGAAAAGTACCAATGCGTTTCTTCGTTGGTGGATGGAAGAAACATCTTACAAAAACTCTCCAGATTATTGACTTTTTAAAGTTTTTCTAGGAAACGTTTTAGATGAATGCTTATTAGCCTTTGTCAGTATGTACTTTTGCAAAGTGTCTCTGTGGCGCAATCAGTTAGTGTGTACGGCTATAAACCAAAAGGTTGGTGGTTCAATCCCACCCAGGGACGTAATTGAACTTGTTATCAGATTTTGGTGATCTTTAAGTTGACAAGTCAAAATTTCAAATCCCCTCTTATGGTGTAGGGTACCTGGCCTTCTCTGATGTAATCAGAGTTAGATTTGATTCAGTGATTTTATAAAAACAGCTAGGAAGCACAATTTAGCAGTGGGTTGCAGAGAAAAAGAAATATGCTGGCAAAAAAATCCAATTGAGTGATTAAACAGCTCTTCATTTTCTGGCTTTATTTTTATGCTAACAAATTTGTTCTCTGAAAAGTGTCCACAAAGCCAAGTCTCTGATTAACACCTTTGTAAGGATGGTTTTTCACCTATTACTAAATTAAACTTGCTTCATTGGAAAGGCAGCAAGATGCATCCTCATTTCAATGTCTACTGAAATAATACAGGTTGACACCAGGAAACATTAACGCCACTGCATCCTTGCTGCTTTCTCATGTGGAAGTCTGTTTAATGTGAAAACAAGGTGATATCTAATTAGCACACAGGTAAGGAATTAAGAAAATCTTTATTTAAGGGTGAAAATGTTTCTCACAAAATCGTTGCCCCAATGCATCATTGAAATTCAAGCTGGAAAGATGATTTTAATATATCACTTGTACATTTTGTATTGCTCTTCTGGTGACAATGTAGTTTGTTTTTGTCAATTACCATTTTAATAATAGGGTAAAGAAAATTAATGGATTTTTAAAAGAAAACAATACTTTCAATATACTATTAAAACAAATTAAAATGGTAAAAGTTATTGTACTTTAATGAAAAATAAAAGAGCAAAAATATCAATCCCAGTTTTGGATTACTTTAACAAAAAAAATGCATATAGCAGAGGATAGTTTTAATCTGCCTACCTCTGGGTTATGGGCCCAGCATGCTTCCATTGCAGTACTCTGCTGCACATGTAAGTGCAAGAGATCCTGAAGCACTCACTCATCATGGGAAAGTACCAATGTGTTTCTTCGTTGGTTGATGGAAGAAACATCTTACAAAAACTCTCCAGATTATTGACTTTTTAAAGTTTTTCTAGGAAACGTTCTATATGTATGCTTATTAGCCTTTGTCAGTATGTACTTTTTGCAAAGTGTCTCTGTGGCGCAATCGGTTAGTGTGTATGGCTACTAACCAAAAGGTTGGTGGTTCAATCCCACCCAGGGACATAATTGTCCTTGTGATCAGGTTTTGGTGATATTTAAGTAGACAAGTCAAAATTTCAAACCCCCTGTTCTGGTGTAGGGTACCTGGCCTTCTCTGATGTAATCAGAGTTAGATTTGATTCAGTGATTTTATAAAAACAGCTAGGAAGCACAATTTAGCAGTGGGTTGATAGTGGGTGACTGAAGCATGTATGAGTGGGAGATAGTGGGTGACTGAGGCCGGGGTGACTGGGAGATAGTCAGTGACTAAGGCAGGGGTGATAGGGATATAGTGGATGACTGTGGCAGGGGTGACAGGGACAGTAGGAGACTGAGGCAGGGGTGACAGGGATAGTGGGTGACTGAGGCAGGGGTGATATGGAGATAGTGGTTGACTGAGCCAGGGGTGACAGAGATAGTGGGTGACTAAAGCAGGGGTGACTGGTATAGTGGGTGACTGAGGCAGGGGTCGCAGGTATAGTGGTTAACTGAGGCAGCGGTGACTGGGAGATAGTGGGTAACTGGGGCAGGGGTGACAGGGAAAGTGTGTGACTCAGGCAGGGGTGATAGGGAGATAGTGGGCAGCAGATCACTGCCTTGCTGACAGCAGCACATCCCTGCTTCACTGACAGCAGCACATCCCTGCCTCATTGACAGCAGCACATACCTGCCTCACTTATAGCAGCACATCCCTGCCTTACTGACAGCAGCAGATCACTGCCTCACTGACAGCAGCAGATCACTGCTTCACTGACAGCAGCAGATCCCTGCCTCACTGGCAGCAGCAGATCCCTGCCTCACTGGCAGCAGCAGATCCCTGCCTCTCTGGCAGCAGCAGATCCCTGCCTCTCTGGCAGCAGCAGATCCCTGCCTCACTGGCAGCAGCAGATCCCTGCCTCACTGGCAGCAGCAGATCCCTGCCTTACTGACAGCTGTATATAGGGCCTAATTCAGATCTGATCTCTGCTGTGCATATTCACACAACAGGAGATCAGGTCTGAAGTGTGTGTGTGTGCTGGTGCCGCAGTGCACCGGCACATGCCAGAGATGCGATCAGCATCTCTGCCCAGTGAGCACCTCTGCCAACACATACTTATCTTGCATATGAGATCTCTTGATCATAAAGATAGTTCTCACAGGGTGAGGTTCATCCATTACATTTTAAAGTAGGAAGGTACAAATTACATATTCAAATTACATATATGTGCTGGATTCAAATGTTTTCCCCCCTTCCTTTCTCAATTGTGCCCATCAGCAGCTATTCTAATGTTGCTGCCAATGGGTGTGACACATTCATTTCTTCTGTGGGGTACACTGGACTCCACAAGGATTCACATTGGGGTGTAGAGTAGGATCTTGATCTGAGGCACCAACAGGCTCAAAGCTTTTGACTGTTCCCAAGATGCTCAGCGGAACCTCAGCGGAACCTCGCTTCCATGAACAGGGAGCTCAGTTTGTAGTTGGTGCCTTCAGTAGTAGGCCACTTAACAGGGGGCTGCCTCAGGCAGCCTATTCTTAGCTATTAATTTTGACAAGAAAAGAAGAACTTTTTTTATAAGAATCTACAAGGGCTGCAGCAGGCTAGGTCTAATAGACATCTTTACTGCAGCTCCATCACTCCCAGCGGCGCAGTATACTCCCGTGCCCTGGTTGCTGGGTCACTGCAGCGGAGGCTCCGGTTTCTTCCTAAGGTCAGTCACACACACACCGCCCTCCGGGATCACGAGGCCGCTGATGAAAGGGAGGTAAGGGGCTTCTGTGCCCACACTATACCGAGATCCTGCGTGGCTGTAGGGGGCGGGCCGTGTGCGCACTGGCGTGGACACTGATTACTGGGCAGCTGCTCCACTAGCCACCAGGGACAGTTAAGGAGCACAGCTCTGGGGGTTTTTCTCCTATATTAACCCCATTTTGTACTACCTGCAGTGCATTGTGATAGGTAATAGAGCCTGATTCAGGTTGGATTGTAATCGCAATAAGCAATCCAACTGCAAAAATTGCTAAGAGCATACGCATGCGCCTGCATTTTCTGTGGCACCCCGCAAATAATGCGATCACCTCTGACTGTCAATCGGTGCGGGGGGGGGGGTCAGCAACAATCCATTTCAAAGTCGGAGATGGAGCGGTGCAGGGGCAGGGCTACAAAATGGGGTCGGCAACGGAGAAACAGGAGGCGTGGTCAGAGCGGCTGCATGACATCACATGCAGCCGCTGCGATCACAAAAATGGTGGCGGCTTCCTGCGCACACGTACAGTCTGCACCAGCAGGAGGCTAACCCATTTTTTATGATCACGCTGAACTGCACTGAGACTGCAATTTCAGCGTGGTCAAGAAGGGAGGCGGCATGCTGGGTGGCCATGCCCTGTGATGGGTGGCCCCAGCATGCGAACCAAAGGATTGCAAATTCTGTTACTTAGCAGAATTTGCTATCCTTACTGAATTAGGCCCATTGATTACAAAATTGTAAACAATATTTGAAGTTTTTCTTCAGGGACTAACACAAAAGATGCTTGGGGCTACTAACACATGGGTAAGCCACGTAAAGCTTCCCATGGGTCAGTGGCATCACAACAGGGTTGCGGCACACACCCGAGTGTCACCCGCCAAGGGGGGTGACACCAAAGTGCCGGCTCTTCTTCAGTGACAGAATATGGGTGTTTCACTGTGACATTACGTGCAACACCCAGTTTCTGTCACTGTGCAGGAGCCAGCACCACTCACACACTAGTCCCCGGGTGCAGCCCCCAACCCCCGGGATACCCGGAGCAACAAAATGGTGATTCAGGCCACGCCCCTACCTATGAGACCATGCCTCCTTTTTACCATTGCGCTGCTTATCTGCGCGCACTGCATTACAATCTCCTTCGCCACCTCTCTGGGTGTCACCAGTGATAGTGACACCTCTGCCATGCTTGTAGCAGCTGGTCCTAAGATCTACGCCTCCAGCCCTGAGTGTTTGCCCATGTGACTTGTTGATCATCATAGCGAAGCAGATGCTTACAGAAAACTGCAGGGGCTTAGATTGAAAAGAAAAACATTGATGAACCCATCATTTCAGCGACAGGGTCTGCCACACGACTGACTGAAATGACTGGTTGGTTTGTGCCCCCACCAAAAAAGAATCAATCAATCTCTCCTTGCACAAACTGGCTCTACAGAGGCAAGATGTCCACCTCATCATCCTCCGATTCCTCACCCCTTTCACTGTGTACATCCCCCTCCTCACAGATTATTAATTCGTCCCCACTGGAATCCACCATCTCAGATCCCAGTGTACTTTCTGGAGGCAATTGCTGGTGAATGTCTCCACGGAGGAATTGATTATAATTCATTTTGATGATCATCATCTTCTCCACATTTTCTGGAAGTAACCTCGTACGCCGATTGCTGACAAGGTGAGCGGCTGCACTAAACACTCTTTTGGAGTACACACTGGAGGGAGGGCAACTTAGGTAGAATAAAGCCAGTTTGTGCAAGGGCCTCCAAATTGCCTCTTTTTCCTGCCAGTATACATACTGACGTGCCTACCTGGATGCTGTCACTCATATAATTCTCCACCATTCTTTCAAAGGTGACAGAATCATATGCAGTGACAGTAGACGACATGTCAGTAATCGTTGCCAGGTCCTTCAGTCCGGACCAGATGCCAGCACTCACTCCAGACTGCCCTGCATCACCGCCAGCGGGTGGGCTCGGAATTCTTAGCCGTTTCCTCGCACCCCCACTTGCGGGAGAATGTGAAGGAGGAGCTGTTGACGGGTCACGTTCCGCTTGACTTGACAATTTTCTCACCAGCAGGTCTTTGAACCTCTGCAGACTTGTGTCTGCCGGAAAGAGAGATACAATGTAGGTTTTAAATCTAGGATCGAGCACGGTGGCCAAAATGTAGTGCTCTGATTTCAACAGATTTAATCCTGGTTAAGTGAATTAAGGGCTCCATCCACAAGTCCCACATGCCTAGTGGAATCGCTCTGTTTTAGCTCCTCCTTCAATGTCTCCAGCTTCTTCTGCAAAAGCCTGATGAGGGGAATGACCTGACTCAGGCTGGCAGTGTCTGAACTGACTTCACGTGTGGCAAGTTCAAAGGGTTGCAGAACCTTGCACAACGTTGAAATCATTCTCCACTGCGCTTGAGTCAGGTGCATTCCCCCTCCTTTGCCTATTTAGTGGGCAGATGTATAGGCTTGAATGGCCTTTTGCTGCTCCTCCATCCTCTGAAGCATATAGAGGGTTGAATTCCACCTCGTTACCACCTCTTGCTTCAGATGATGGCAGGACAGGTTCAGGAATGTTTGGTGGTGCTCCAGTCTTCGACATGCGGTGGCTGAAGGCAGAAAGTGGCCCGCAATTCTTCGGGCCACCGACAGCATCTCTTGCACGCCCCTGTCGTTTTTTAAATAATTCTGCACCACCAAATTAAATGTATGTGCAAAACATGGGACGTGCTGGAATTTACCCAGATGTAATGCACGCACAATATTGGTGGCGTTGTCCGATGTCACAAATCCCCAGGAGAGTCCAATTGGGGTAAGCCATTCTGCGATGATGTTCCTCAGTTTCCGTAAGAGGTTGTCAGCTGTGTGCCTCTTATGGAAAGCGGTGATACAAAGCGTAGCCTGCCTAGGAACGAGTTGGCAATTGCGAGATGCTGCTACTGGTGCCGCCGCTGCTGTTCTTGCTGCGGGGGGCAATACATCTACCCAGTGGGCTGTCACAGTCATATAGTCCTGAGTCTGCCCTGCTCCACTTAACCACAGACAAGTGGACATTGGGTACAACTGCATTTTTTAGGACACTGGTGACTCTTTTTCTGAGGTCTGTGTACATTTTCGGTATCGCCTGCCTAGAGAAATGGAACCTAGAGGGTATTTGGTACCGGGGACACAGTACCTCAATCAAGTCTCTAGTTGCCTGTAAATTAACGATGGATACCGGAACCACGTTTCTCACCACCCAGGCTGACAAGACCTGAGTTATCCGCTTTGCAGCAGGATGACTGCTGTGATATTTCATCTTCCTCGCAAAGGACTGTTGGACAGTCAATTGCTTACTGGAAGTAGTACAAGTGGTCTTCCGACTTCCCCTCTGGGATGACGATCGACTCCCAGCAGCAACAACAGCAGCGCCAGCAGCAGTAGGCGTTACACTCAAGGATGCATCGGAGGAATCCCAGGCAGGAGAGGACTCGTCAGACTTGCCAGTGACATGGCCTGCAGGACTATTGGCTCTCCTGTCTAAGGAGGAAATTGACACTGAGGGAGTTGGTGGTGTGGTTTGCAGGAGCTTGGTTACAAGAGGAAGGGATTTAGTGGTCAGTGGACTGCTTCCGCTGTCATCCAAAGTTTTTGAACTTGTCACTGACTTATGATGAATGCGCTGCAGGTGTCGTATAAGGGAGGATGTTCCGAGGTGGTTAACGTCCTTATCCCTACTTATTACAGCTTGACAAAGGCAACACACGGCTTGACACCTGTTGTCCGCATTTGTGTACAGGATGCATACCTTCATGTCCCCATTTATCCACCTCATCAGGCGTACCTCAGATTTGCGGTACAGGACTGTCATTGCCAATTTCAGACGTTGCTGTTTGGTCTCTCCATGGCCCTGAGAATTTTCACCAAGGTAATGGCGGAAATGATGGTGCTCCTGTGCAAGCAATGTGTCACAATTATCCCGTACTTGGGCGATCTCATAAAAGCGAGATCAAGAGAGCAGTTGCTGAACAGCGTATCACTTTCACTGAAAGTGTTACAGCATCACGGCTGGATTCTCAATATCCCGAAGTCGCAGTTGATTCCTACTACTCGTCTGTCTTTCTTGGGCATGATTCTGGACACGGACCAGAAGAGGGTTTATCTCCTGATAGATAAGGCCCAGGAACTCATGACTCTTGTCAGGAACCTATTGAAACCAAAACTTGTGTCAGTGCATCACTGCACTCGAGTCCTGGGAAAGATGGTGGCATCATACGAGGCCATTCCATTCGGCAGGTTCCATGCGAGGACTTTCCAATGGGACCTACTGGACAAGTGGTCCGGGTCACATTTACAGATGCATTGGTTGATCACCCTGTCCCCCAGGGTCAGGGTATCACTCCTGTGGTGGCTGCAGAGTGCTCACCTTCTCGAGGGACGCAGATTCAGCATTCAGGGCTGGATCCTGGTGACCACAGACGCAAGCCTCCAAGGTTGGGGAGCAGTCACACAGGGAAGAAATTTCCAAGGTCTTTGGTCAAGTCAAGAGACTTGTCTTCACATCAACATATACAATGCCCTACGTCAAGCGGAGACCTTACTTTGCGACCAACCGGTTCTGATCCAGTCAGACGTCACCGCAGTGGCTCATGTAAACCGCCAAGGCGGCACAAGGAGCAGAGTGGCGATGGCACAAGCCACCAGAATTCTTCGCTGGGTGGAGAATCACGCAAGCGCACTGTCAGCAGTGTTCATTCCGGGAGTGGACAACTAGGAAGCAGACTTCCTCAGCAGACACGACCTACATCCGGGAGAGTGGGGACTTCATCAGGAAGTCTTTGCACAGATTACAAGTCGGTGGGAACTGCCACAGATAGACATGATGCCGTCCCGGCTCAACAAAAAGCTACAGAGGTATTGCGCAAGGTCAAGAGACCCTCAGGCAGTAGCTGTAGACGCCCTAGTGACACCGTGGGTGTTCCGGTCGGTCTATGTATTTCCTCCTCTTCCTCTCATACCCAAGGTGTTGAGGATAATAAGACAAAGAAAAGTGAGAACAATCCTCATTGTTCCAGATTGGCCACGGAGGACCTGGTATCCGGATCTGCAGGAAATGCTCACAGAAGATCTGTGGCCTCTCCCTCTAAGACAGGACCTGTTGCATCAGGGGCCCTGTCTGTTCCAAGACTTACCGCGGCTGCGTTTGACGGCATGGCGGTTGAATGCCGGATCCTAGCATTCCGGTTGAGGTCATCCCTATGCTGATAAAGGCTAGGAAGGATGTAACGTTAAAACATTACACCGTATATGGCGAAATTATGTTTCTTGGTGTGAGGCCAGGAATGCTCCTACGGAAGAATTCCATCTGGACCGTTTCCTTCACTTCCTACAAACTGGAGTGAATTTGGGCCTACAATTAGGCTCTATTAAGGTCCAGATTTCGGCCTTATCCATTTTCTTTCAAAAAGAATTGGCTTCTCCTCCAGAAGTTCAGACTTTTGTAAAAGGAGTGCTGCATATTCAGCCTCCTTTTGTGCCTCCGGTGGCACCTTGGGACCTTAACGTGGTGTTAAGTTTTCTAAAATCACACTGGTTTGAACCACTTAAAACAGTGGAGTTAAATTATCTCACGTGGAAGGTGGTCATGTTATTAACCTTGGCTTCGGCTAGGCGAGTGTCGGAATTAGCGGCTTTGTCACATAAAAGCCCATATTTGGTATTCCATGTGGATAGAGCGGAATTGCGGACCCGTCCTCAATTCCTACCAAAAGTGGTCTCATCTTTTCATATGAACCAACCTATTGTGGTGCCTGTGGCTACGCGTGACTTGGAGGATTCCGAGTTACTTGATGTGGTCAGGGCTTTGAAAATTTACGTGGCCAGGACGGCTAGAGTCAGGAAAACTGAAGCGCTGTTTGTCCTGTATGCAACCAACAAGATTGGTGCCCCTGCTTCAAAGCAGGCTATTGCTCGCCGGATTTGTAACACGATTCAGCAAGCGCATTCTATGGCTGGATTGCAGTTACTGAAATCGGTCAAGGCCCATTCCACGAGGAAAGTGGGCTCTTCTTGGGCGGCTGCCCGAGGGGTCTCAGCACTACAGCTGTGTCAAGCTGCTACTTGGTCGGGTTCAAACACCTTTGCAAAATACTATAAGTTTGATACCCTGGCTGAGGAGGAACTCATGTTTGCTCAATCGGTGCTGCAGAGTCATCCGCACTCTCCCGCCCGTTTTGGAGCATTGGTATAATCCCCATGGTCCTTACGGAGTCCCCAGCATCCTCTAGGACGTTAGAGAAAATAAGATTTTAAACCTACTGGTAAATCTTTTCTCGTAGTCCGTAGAGGATGCTGGGCGCCCGTCCCAAGTGCGGACTACTTCTGCAATACTTGTATATAGTTATTGCTTCAATAAGGGTTATGTTATAGTTGCATCGGTCCTGCACTGATGCTATGTTGTTTTTTCATACTGATAACTGGGTAGTTTATCACAAGTTATACGGTGTGATTGGTGTGGCTGGTATGAATCTTGCCCTGGATTAACAAAATCCTTTCCTCATACTGTCCGTCTCCTCTGGGCACAGTTTCTCTAACTGTGGCATAGAGGGAGGAGCCAGTGCACACCCAGAACTAAAGTCTTTCTTAAAGTGCCCATGTCTCCTGTGGAGCCCGTCTATCCCCATGGTCCTTACGGAGTCCCCAGCATCCTCTACGGACTACGAGAAAAAGATTTACCGGTAGGTTTAAAATCTTATTTTCTACTGTATTCTTTACTATCCTAGTTTATTACGACCCACTCTCATCCAAGGAGTTTGATATTCTACTACCTGCATGCAATTTAAATTGTTTATATGGTTGATTTGTCCTTCACAATCCATAATCTGCAACTTGGATGGTTTTGTGTCATTGAAAAATAAGATTTTACTTACCGATAAATCTATTTCTCGTAGTCCGTAGTGGATGCTGGGACTCCGTCAGG
This sequence comes from Pseudophryne corroboree, assembly GCF_028390025.1. NCBI lineage: Eukaryota > Metazoa > Chordata > Amphibia > Anura > Myobatrachidae > Pseudophryne > Pseudophryne corroboree. Next base: position 688,805 of record NW_026967608.1, read on the forward strand.
ACCATGGGGAATAGCGGCTCCGCAGGAGACAGGGCACAAAATTTAAAAGTTTGACCACTAGGTGGTGTGTACTGGCTCCTCCCCCTATGACCCTCCTCCAAGCCTCAGTTAGGATACTGTGCCCGGACGAGCGTACACAATAAGGAAGGATTTTTAATCCCGGGTAAGACTCATACCAGCCACACCAATCACACCGTACAACTTGTGATCTGAACCCAGTTAACAGTATGACAAACGTAGGAGCCTCTGAACAGACGGCTCACAACAATAACAACCCGATTTTTTTGTAACAATAACTATGTACAAGTATTGCAGACAATCCGCACTTGGGATGGGCGCCAGCATCCACTACGGACTACGAGAAATAGATTTATCGGTAAGTAAAATCTTATTTTCTCTGACGTCCTAGTGGATGCTGGGACTCCGTCAGGACCATGGGGATTATACCAAAGCTCCCAAACGGGCGGGAGAGTGCGGATGACTCTGCAGCACCGAATGAGAGAACTCCAGGTCCTCCTTAGCCAGGGTATCAAATTTGTAGAATTTTACAAACTTGTTCTCCCCTGACCACGTAGCTGCTCGGCAGAGTTGTAATGCCGAGACCCCTCGGGCAGCCGCCCAAGATGAGCCCACCTTCCTTGTGGAATGGGCCTTGACAGATTTAGGCTGTGGCAGGCCTGCCACAGAATGTGCAAGTTGAATTGTGCTACAAATCCAACGAGCAATCGTCTGCTTAGAAGCAGGAGCACCCAGCTTGTTGGGTGCATACAGTATAAACAGCGAGTCAGATTTTCTGACTCCAGCCGTCCTTGAAATATATATTTTCAATGCTCTGACAACGTCCAGCAACTTGGAATCCTCCAAATCGCTAGTAGCCGCAGGCACCACAATAGGCTGGTTCAGGTGAAACGCTGAAACCACCTTAGGCAGAAAGTGAGGACGCGTCCGCAGTTCTGCCCTGTCCGAATGGAAAATCAGATATGGGCTTTTATACGATAAAGCCGCCAATTCTGACACTCTCCTGGCTGAAGCCAGGGCCAGTAGCATGGTTACTTTCCATGTAAGATATTTCAAATCCACCGATTTGAGTGGCTCAAACCAATGGGATCTGAGAAAATCCAAAACTACATTAAGATCCCACGGTGCCACTGGGGGCACAACCGGGGGCTGTATATGTAGTACTCCTTTTACAAAAGTCTGGACTTCAGGAACTGAAGCCAATTCTTTCTGGAAGAAAATCGACAGGGCCGAAATTTGAAACTTAATGGACCCTAATTTGAGGCCCATAGACAATCCTGTTTGCAGGAAATGTAGGAATCGACCCAGTTGAAATTCCTCCGTCGGGGCCTTCCTGGCCTCACACCACGCAACATATTTTCTCCAAATGCGGTGATAATGTTGTGCAGTCACCTCCTTTCTGGCTTTTACCAGGGTAGGGATGACCTCTTCCGGAATGCCTTTTTCCCTTAGGATTCGGCGTTCAACCGCCATGCCGTCAAACGCAGCCGCGGTAAGTCTTGGAATAGACACGGTCCCTGCTGAAGCAGGTCCCGTCTTAGAGGTAGAGGCCACGGATCTTCCGTGAGCATCTCCTGAAGTTCCGGGTACCAAGTTCTTCTTGGCCAATCCGGAGCCACGAGTATCGTTCTTACTCCCCTTTGCCGTATAATTCTCAGTACTTTTGGTATGAGAGGCAGAGGAGGAAACACATACACTGACTGGTACACCCATGGTGTTACCAGAGCGTCTACAGCTATTGCCTGAGGGTCTCTTGACCTGGCGCAATACCTGTCCAGTTTTTTGTTGAGGCGGGACGCCATCATGTCCACCATTGGTCTTTCCCAATGGACCACAATCATGTGGAAGACTTCTGGATGAAGTCCCCACTCTCCCGGGTGCAGATCGTGTCTGCTGAGGAAGTCTGCTTCCCAGTTGTCCACTCCCGGGATGAACACAGCTGACAGTGCTAATACATGATTTTCTGCCCAGCGGAGAATCCTTGCAGCTTCTGCCATTGCCCTCCTGCTTCTTGTGCCGCCCTGTCTGTTTACGTGGGCGACTGCCGTGATGTTGTCCGACTGAATCAACACCGGCTGACCCTGAAGCAGAGGTTTTGCCAGGCTTAGAGCATTGTAGATTGCTCTTAGCTCCAGTATATTTATGTGAAGAGACGTCTCCAGGCTTGACCACACGCCCTGGAAGTTTCTTCCCTGTGTGACCGCTCCCCAGCCTCTCAGGCTGGCATCCGTGGTCACTAGGACCCAGTTCTGTATGCCGAATCTGCGGCCCTCTAACAGATGAGCACTCTGCAACCACCATAGCAGAGACACTCTTGTCATTGTGGACAATTTTATCCGCTGATGCATCTGCAGATGCGATCCGGACCATTTGTCCAGCAGATCCCACTTAAAAGTTCGTGCATGGAATCTGCCGAATGGAATCGCTTCGTAAGAAGCTACCATTTTTCCCAGGACTCTTGTGCATTGATGCACAGATACTTTTCCTGGTTTTAGGAGGTTCCTGACTAGATCGGATAACTCCCTGGCTTTCTCCTCCGGAAGAAATACCTTTTTCTGAACAGTGTCCAGAATCATCCCTAGGAACAACAGACGTGTCGTCGGGATCAGTTGGGATTTTGGAAAATTCAGAATCCACCCGTGTTGTTGGAGCACTACTTGGGTTAGTGCTACTCCGACCTCCAGCTGTTCTCTGGATCTTGCCCTTATCAGGAGATCGTCCAAGTAAGGGATAATTAAGACGCCTTCTCTTCGAAGAAGGATCATCATTTCGGCCATTACCTTGGTAAAGACCCGAGGTGCCGTGGACAATCCAAACGGCAGCGTCTGAAACTGATAATGACAGTTTTGGACCACGAACCTGAGGTACCCTTGGTGTGAAGGACAAATTGGAACATGAAGGTAAGCATCCTTGATGTCCAAGGACACCATAAAATCCCCTTCTTCCAGATTCGCTATCACTGCTCTGAGTGACTCCATCTTGAACTTGAATTTTTTGTATGTACAGGTTCAGAGATTTTAGATTTAGAATCGGTCTTACCGAGCCGTCCGGCTTCGGTACCACAAATAGCGTGGAGTAATACCCCTGTCCCTGTTGTAGGAGGGGTACCTTGACTATCACCTGCTGAGAATACAGCTTGTGAATGGCCTCCAATACCGTCGCCCTGTCGGAGGGAGACGTTGGCAAAGCAGACTTTAGGAAACGGCGAGGAGGGGACTTCTCGAATTCCAACCTGTAACCCTGAGATACTACCTGCAGGGTCCAGGGGTCCACCTGCGAGTGAGCCCACTGTGCGCTGAAAACCGACCCCAAATAATTCCTCCCCCTTATACGGCAATACTTCCATATGTCGTTTGGAATCCGCATCACCTGACCACTGGCGCGTCCATAAACTTCTTCTGGCAGATATGGACATCGCACTTACTCTTGATGCCAGAGTGCAAATATCTCTCTGTGCATCTCGCATATAAAGAAATGCATCCTTTAACTGCTCTATAGTCAGTAAAATACTGTCCCTATCCAGGGTATCAATATTTTCAGACAGTGACTCCGACCAAGCCACGCCAGCACTGCACATCCAGGCTGAGGCGATTGCTGGTCTCAGTATAACACCCGTATGTGTGTATATACTTTTTAATGTATTCTCCAGCCTCCTATCAGCTGGATCCTTGAGGGCGGCCGTATCAGGAGACGGTAACGCCACTTGCTTTGATAAGCGTGTGAGCGCCTTATCCACCCTAGGAGGTGTTTCCCAGCGCGCCCTAACCTCTGGCGGGAAAGGGTATAATGCCAATAACTTCTTTGAAATTAGCAGTTTTCTATCTGGGGTAACCCACGCTTCATCACACACTTCATTCAGTTCCTCTGATTCAGGAAAAACTATCGGTAGTTTTTTCACACCCCACATAATACCCCTTTTTGTGGTACTTGCAGTATCAGAGATATGCAAAGCCTCCTTCATTGCCGTGATCATATAACGTGTGGCCCTACTGGAAAATACGTTTGTTTCTTCACCGTCGACACTGGATTCAGTGTCAGTGTCTGGGTCTGTGTCGACCGACTGAGGTAAAGGGCGTTTTACAGCCCCTGACGGTGTCTGAGACGCCTGGACAGGTACTAACTGGTTTGCCGGCTGTCTCATGTCGTCAACCGACTTTTGTAGCGTGCTGACACTATCCCGTAATTCCATAAACAAAGCCATCCATTCTGGTGTCGACTCCCTAGGGGGTGACATCACCATTACAGGCAATTGCTCCGCCTCCACGCCAACATCGTCCTCATACATGTCGACACACACGTACCGACACACAGCAGACACACAGGGAATGCTCTGATAGAAGACAGGACCCCACTAGCCCTTTGGGGAGACAGAGGGAGAGTTTGCCAGCACACACCCAAGCGCTATAAATATATATAGGGACAACCTTAATAAGTGTGTTCCCTTTATAGCAGCTCAAATATTATAAATATCGCCAATAAGTGCCCCCCCTCTCTGTTTTTACCCTGTTTCTGTAGTGCAGTGCAGGGGAGAGTCCTGGGAGCCTTCCTCGCAGCGGAGCTGGGCAGGAAAATGGCGCTGTGTGCTGAGGAGAATAGGCCCCGCCCCCTTTTCGGCGGGCTTCTTCTCCCGGTTTTTTTTGGAACCTGGCAGGGGTTAAATACATCCATATAGCCCCAGGGGCTATATGTGATATATTTTAGCCAGAATAGGTATATTACATTGCTGCCCAGGGCGCCCCCCCCAGCGCCCTGCACCCTCAGTGACCGCTGGTGTGAAGTGTGCAGAGAGCAATGGCGCACAGCTGCAGTGCTGTGCGCTACCTCATGAAGACTGAGACGTCTTCTGCCGCCGGTTTCTGGACCTCTTCTCTATTCGGCATCTGCAAGGGGGTCGGCGGCGCGGCTCCGGTGACCCATCCAGGCTGTACCTGTGATCGTCCCTCTGGAGCTAGTGTCCAGTAGCCTAAGAAGCAAATCCATCCTGCACGCAGGTGAGTTCACTTCTTCTCCCCTAAGTCCCTCGTTGCAGTGAGCCTGTTGCCAGCAGGACTCACTGAAAATAAAAAACCTAACAAACTTTTTCTAAGCAGCTCTTTAGGAGAGCCACCTAGATTGCACCCTGCTCGGACGGGCACAAAAACCTAACTGAGGCTTGGAGGAGGGTCATAGGGGGAGGAGCCAGTACACACCACCTAGTGGTCAAACTTTTAAATTTTGTGCCCTGTCTCCTGCGGAGCCGCTATTCCCCATGGTCCTGACGGAGTCCCAGCATCCACTAGGACGTCAGAGAAATCTTATAATAAAAATGTATATATATATTAAAAAAAAAAAAAAAAAAAGTTATAAGACATATGCATTCAATATTTGAAGAAACAAAATAAAATAAAGCTATCTATTGGGTTTCACTAACAAGCACATTGGAAGACTTGACTACTGTTAAAAGACATGCATTACATGGTATAGAGCCACAAACCACAATGTAGTAAAATAAAAACAAACTTACATGTGTATCAAACCTATGTGAGGCTTACATTGATAGTGCAAGATCAACACTCTATCAACTGTGCAAACTAGACTGCACATAAATGCCATAAAATTTATCTGAGATTTTAGTAAATAAGGCCCGTTGCTGTCCGGGTCACGCAGCCGTCACGGCCCACCCCCATACGGTCCGGTCATGTCTGCGTTGTCCGGACTGTGCCCCCAAAATGGCGGCACAACGCCACTGGCCCGACTCCTCCTGCCCAGTGACCGCCTATGCCTGTCAATCAGGCAGAGGCGCTCACTGGGCAGAGATGCTGATCGCATCTCTGGCATGTGCCGGTGCACTGCGGCACCAGCACACACGCACTTCAGACCTGATATCCTGTTGTGTGAATATGCACAGCAGGGATCAGGTCTGAATTAGGCCCTATATACAGCTGTCAGTAAGGCAGGGATGTGCTGCTGCCAGTGAGGCAGGGATGTGCTGCTGGTAGTGAAGCAGTGATGTGCTGCTGTCAGCGAAGCAGTGCTGTGCTGCTGTCAGCGAGGCAGAAATGTGCTGCTGTCAGCGAGGCAGGGATGTGCTGCTGTCAGCGAGGCAGGGATGTGCTGCTGTCAGCGAGGCAGGGATGTGCTGCTGTCAGCGAGGCAGGGATGTGCTGCTGTCAGCGAGGCAGGGATGTGCTGCTGTCAGCGAGGCAGGGATGTGCTGCTGTCAGCGAGGCAGGGATGTGCTGCTGTCATTGAAGCAGGAATGTGCTGCTGCAGTGAGGCAGAGATATGCTGCCCACTATCTCCCTGTCACCCCTGCCTGAGTCACACACTTTCCCTGTCACCCCTGCCTCAGTTACCCACTATCTCCCAGTCACCGCTGCCTCAGTCAACCACTATACCTGCGATCCCTGCCTCAGTCACCCACTATACCAGTCACCCCTGCTTTAGTCACCCACTGTCACCCTATCACCCCTGCTTCAGTCACCCACTATCCCTGTCAACCCTGCCTCAGTCACCCACTATCTCCCAGTCACCCCTGCCTCAGTCAGCAACTATCCCTGTCACCCCTGCCTCAGTCTCTTACTGTCCCTGTCACCCCTGCCACAATCATCCACTATCTCCCTATCACCCCTGCCTTAGTCATTTATTATCCCTGTCACCCACTTTCTTCCCATACTTATCCAACCCCTTCCTATCACCCCTCCCACAGTAACCCACTATCTCCCTGTCACCCACTATCTCCCAGTCACCCCGGCCTCAGTCACCCACTATCTCCCACTCATACATGCTTCAGTCACCCACTATCTCCCAGTCATCCCTGCCTCAGTCACCTACTGACACCAGTGCAGACATTTCTGCTGCGGCCTCTCCACTCTCCAGCGTGAACGTCCTGACGACTGAGGAAATCCACTTCCCAGTTGAGGACTCCGGAATGAACACTGCCGATATTGCTGTCAGATGACATTCTACCCAACGGAGGATTTTTGATACTTCCAGCTTTGCCATGCAGTTTCGAGTGCCGCCTAGTTTCGAGTGCCGCCTTGATGATTTGTGTACACTACCGTGGTGGCGTTGTCAGATTGTACTTGAACAGGCCTGTTCTGTACTAGAGGCAGGGCCAGTGTCAATTAATTGAACACTGCCTGCAATTCCAGAATGTATATCAGGAGGAGAGATTCCTCCCTTGTTCACCGCCCTGGAGAAAGTGTTGCTCCAACACCGTGGCCCAGCCCAAAAGACTGGCATCCATTGTCAGGAGGACACAGTTGGAGATCCAGAAGGGATGGCCCCTGCTCAACTGTTGGTCCTGTAGCCACCAGCTCAGTGTCAGACGAACCTCCGGAGTCAAGGAGATCATTTGAGACATTATCCGATGAGGCAGGCCGTCCCACTTGGAGAGGATTAACCTCTGCAGAGGGCGGTAATGAAATTGAGCGTACTCTACCATATCGAAAGCCGACACCATGAGGTCTAGTACTTGCATCGCCGTGTGTATCAACACTCTTGGGCGAGAGAGAAAGATACTGTCCTGAATTTTCAGGACTTTCTCTGGAGACAGAAACAATTGTTGGCTGTGTGTGTCCAGCAGTGCCCCTAGGTGCACCATGTTCCGAGCAGGGACCAGCGAGGACTTTTTTCAGTTGATGAGCCACCCGTGGACTTGTAGGAATTGGACCGCCAGTTCCAGATAACTGTGGAGAACCTCTTGGGAGTTCACCAGGATCAGCAAGTCGTCCAGATTTGGCAGGATCCTGATTCTCTGATGGTGAAGGGTCGTCATCACGGCCATGACCTTGGTGAATATCCGAGGTGCCGTGGCCAAACCAGAAGGCAGGACTTGAAATCCAAAAACAAACCAGGCACAACACTGCTTAGCTTCCATCATCAGATGAGATTGGACATATCCAGTGTGATGCGGCTGTAGATGATTTTTGCTGTTTCTAACTTCAACATCAATGAATAAGTTTCAAAATAGAATGCATCAAGAGAACGGTGTTGGTAGTATAAAACTACCTACAGCACCTGGTATTCCCAGGTGGTCTCACATCCAAGAACAAACCAGGCCTAAAATCAGGTGATATTGGGCATATACAGTGTGGTGTGGCTGTAGATGAGCTTAGTGGTTTCTGTTAGAGTTCTTCTACTTCTAACTACTCGTACATAAATGAATAAGCGGACGATTTATTAAACCTGGTGAAATGATAATTTGCATGGTGATAAAGTACCAGCCAATCAGCTCCTAATTGCCATGTCACAGGCTGGGTTTGAAAAATGACAGTTAGGAGCAGACTGGCTTGTACTTTATCACCTTGCACTTTATCAGTTCACTGAACTAATCTCCTCTTGCGCTATAAATAGTATGATATGGCTCAAAGTTCAATAAAAACAAATAAATAATTTCATATATTCTATATTTTTTATTACATATAAATATATATATATATATATATATTATATATATACACTTTACAATAAACTATTAGACCGGTCAAATAAAATCACTAACAATATATTTGCATAGCTATAAAAGGTGGATCTTAGATAAACTCTGTGCACAGAGAAATTTTCAAAAATAAAAATCAGTCCATATATTGGATTAAAAATCAATTTACCAGCTGTAATTCGCACCCATGTAGTAGATAACATATTTATAAGTTGTTATATATTGGAATTCCTCAATATGCTGCCACTTGGCAAAGGAGATGATATTGTGCAAAATAACCGCTCCACACTGGAGCCTTACGTGTAGCTTGCACCAGTTGTTATAACACGGGAGAGTCATTGGACCCTTATACCAGCCTTATTTGCACCCCCAAAATATACCATCATCTAGCGGTAATATCCGTGGACTAAACGGAGATCGGGAGAACACAACCGTGACTGTGGTGTCTGCATACGGCACTTGGAGGCGTGGACTCAGAGCTTGGAAGTCGGGTAATTATTCAGCACAGCAGGCGCCAGTGAAGCGCCGTTCCTGCAGCCCGAGACCGTCTCTTCTGTCATTGGACTCTCCCGTGTTAGAACAACTGGTGCAAGCTACACGTAAGGCTCCAGTGTGGAGCGGTTATTTTGCACAATATCATCTCCTTTGCCAAGTGGCAGCATATTGAGGAATTCCAATATATAACAACTTATAAATATGTTATCTACTACATGGGTGAGAATTACAGCTGGTAAATTGATTTTTTAATCCAATATATGGACTGATTTTTATTTTTGAAAATTTCTCTGTGCACAGAGTTTATCTAAGATCCACCTCCTATAGCTATGCAAATATATTGTTAGTGATTTTATTTGACCGGTCTAATAGTTTATTGTAAAGTATATATATATATATATATATATATATATATATATATATTTATATGTAATAAAAAATATAGAATATATGAAATTATTTATTTGTTTTTATTGAACTTTGAGCCATATCATACTATTTATAGCGCAAGAGGAGATTAGTTCAGTGTTCCAGTGTTACCGGAGACTTTAAAGTGCCGGTTCTTTTTTACTTGATTTACCCCAAGTCAAGCTCTCTCCTGCAGCTTAAGTATACATTAATTGCAGTATTATTTGTACATAATTTTTAATACCAGTAATTTGATCACCAGAATATGGTGATGATGTATTAGCGCCTGGTTATATTCTTTTGTATTGTTTTACTTAATCAGTTCACCAGGCTTAATAGATCTGCCCCAATGTTTCAAAATGGAATGCATCAAGAGAACGGTGTTGGTATTGTAAAAATACACACAGCTCCTGGTATTTCCTGGTGGTCTCCCATCCAAGTACTAAAACCAGGACCAACACTGCTCAGCTTCCATGATTAGGAGAGATTGGGAAAATCCAGTGTGCTGTGGCTGTAGATGAGCTGGTGGTTTCTGTTAGAGCTCTTCTACTTCTAACTTCTGGTACATAAAAGAATATGTGTAAAAATTAAATGTACAGTACCAAGAAAAGGGTGTTGGTAGTTTAAAAACACCTAAATAATCTGATAATACATGGATGGGAGACTGCTTGGTAGTAACAAAGTCCAATACTGCTTTGCTTCAAAGATCAAATGAGATTGGGCATATCCAGTGTGGTGTGGCTTTAGATAAGCTTTGTGGTTTCTGTTAGAGCTCTTCTACTTCTAACTACTGGTACATTAATGAATATGTATAAGGTTGTAGTTTATCCAATATCCCTTTACTACCTTACCTTCCCCCCCCCTCCCCTCCCCTCCTTATAGCTTCCTTTGTTCTCTCCTCCTCGTGTGTGCGTTATTTGTTTTCTCATACATCCTAGAGGATGCTGGGATCACATTAAGAACCATGGGGTATAGACGGGATCCGCAGGAGACATGGGCACTTTAAGACTTTCAAAGGGTGTGAACTGTCTCCTCCCTCTATGCCCCTCCTCAGGGCCGAAACTAGGACTAACGGCACCCGGGGCAAGACAGAAATTTTGCGCCCCCCCCCCCCCAAAAATAAATAAATAAAAATGAAAGAGGAGGTGACTTTTTCTGACATTAGCCCCAGAGTTGGCAGGGGCAATAGATGGCTGCAGCTACAAAAGGGTGCCTTTAAGTGCCATGGCTGTGTGAACTGCAGCTTTATGATGACAGGAAAGACATGCAGTCATCCAACTAAAGGAACAACATACCCGCTACGATTTCGGATGTCATGTGACACTAAATTTGTGACATACCTGATACTCTGTCCCTGTGGGAAAATTTATATAGGGAAGACGATACGTATGCTGAAGGAGAGGATAGCGATGCACAGGTCCTCCATAAAAAAGGCGTATCAAAAAATGGATGGAAGCACGCCACCGGTGGCTAGGCATTTTGTGACTATGGGACACAAATTAGGTGAATTTAAATTTATGCCTATAGACCATGTACCACCTTTGAGAAGAGGAGGAGATAGACACAGACTGCTATTACAGCAAGAGTGCCGATGGATCTACATGCTTGATGCGATGGTCCCTAATGGACTTAATGAAGAATGCTCATTTGCTTCATTCTTGTAATGCTGGCACTGGTGATAGATTGAAGATCCCTATAATATGGTAGAATTAAGTATAGAGAGTTATTGCAAGTACTTTGGGTCTAATCAGCAGATTGTTTCATTATCATTCTCCATTTTTTATTTATTTTTATGTGTATATGTTAACTCTGTCGATACTGTCTTGCATCGGGGCAAATGATCATCGTTGTCCCTCTTTAATTTATTGGTAGTGGACGGTTCATAAATATATGGACCCGATACAGAACAGTATCGAGGAGCATTCACTGGGTTGGTTGCTGGTGAATATGATTAGGTTTTTATGATAAGTCTTTTGTATACTGTTGTGGATGCGACCAGCTGCAATGTGTCCCGGACACACTCACTTTTGATTTTGGCTTTGCTGCCCTTAACGGCTGGTGTCTGCGCCGCTGGTGGGACGCACGGTGCGGCTCACGGGTCCGGACTTCCGGTTGGGTGACGCGTGCGTGTCGCGTGTCCGGACTTCCGGCCGGGTGGTTCGCTGGCGTGCGTTCCGGCTGCGGTGCACCCCGGCGGGTGGTGTGACGGGTCTGAACGGAAGGGAGTGATGACGGTCACAGGTTGTAGCAGGTAAGCTCCATTAAGTGTGTTTAATAGAGCACACAAGTGAACAGATTTTTTGGCACTTTATACAGGCTTATTTTGCACATGGCACTATGGCACTTTGTAAGGCTATTCCCCCTGATGAAGGATTACGTCCGAAAACGGCTGTTTGGGTGGTCTACTGTGTTTCCCTGTGCTGATCAAACGATGAGTATATGACGAGCCTTGTAACTTTATTCACGTTTATAATACAGCATTTCTTGACAAAACTACAGTGTGCTGGTCCTGTCTTTGTGATTGCGTGGACATGTGATGATATATTTACCTGCTTGACCGGACACCTGGACTATACCTCTGAGAGTGTCAGTGCGGCTTCCGGATTCTCATTCTGTGATAAATATATATATATATATATATATATATATATAATATATATATATAACATATGTATGTATGTGGCTGTGTACATATATACACACGCTAGGGCTTTATATATATCTGTCATGTGTGTATTACTGGTGTCTGCTGGTCTGAGGGATATCTGTGTTGAATTTGTTTCTTATTTTTTTATTTTTATTTTTCTATTTTATTATATATATATATATATATCTGTATATATCTGTATATCTGTAGCTGTCACAGTGGTGAAAATGAGCAGTAGTTTGAATGAGCTGCAGGGGTTAACACCAGTCACAGTGAATATGTGTGTGTGTTTTACCTCCGTCTCTCGCTGTCCTGCTTCCATCCATCAGCATTGTGTGGGGCCAGAAAAAGGTCAGTAGCTGACCACATTCGTAGCTCGTGCGGGCGGGCAGTATACTTTTTTGGGCTTGCCGCCGCTGCTTAGGAAGGGAAACTAGACGTTACCATGACTCCCTAGCTCCAGCAGCCGTGGCCAGCTTTCTGCAATGCCTCATGGGATTTGTAGTCTCTATGCTACTGCATAAAGTCTAAGCAGTAGCACACATGACTACAAATCCCATTTTTCTTCAATAGATTCTCTGCTGTGTCAGACCCAGCTGATCCCAGCGCCCTATCAAATCCCGCGCCCGGGTCACATGCCCCCCCTAGCCCCTCCCTAGTTTCGGCTCTGCCCTCCTCCAGACTCCAGTTTTAGAATTGTGCCCAGTGAGACTGGATGCACTACAGGGGAGCTCTACTGAGTTTCTCTGAAAAGACTTATGTTAGTTTTTCTTATTTTCAGGGAGGCTGCTGGCAACAGTCTCCCTGCTTCGTGGAACTTAGGGGAGAGAAGTATGACCAACTTCTAGTGAGTTCAATGGCTCTGCTTCTGGCTGACAGGACACCATTAGCTCCTGAGGGTGCTGATCGCTAGGTACGCCTAGATGCCCACTCCCGTAGCCTGCCATCACCCCCTTACAGAGCCAGAAGTCAGAAGACAGGCGAGTAGCAGAAGAACAGAAGACTTCTTCTCCAGTGACGGCATTCTGAGGTACCACGCAGCGAGCGGAATGCTGTGCGCCATGCTCCCACACAAACACAGGCACTGCAGGGTGCAGGGCGTGTGGGTGGGGAAGGGGGGCACCCTGGGCAGCATAAATTCCTCACAAAAGGCTGGCAAAAGTGGACATTAGTGCCTGGGCACTGTACTTACCCCGCCAGCGTAATTAATTATTTGTTTCTGAGCGGGACAGAAGCGTGCCATTACAGCGGCGGGGCTTCTTCCTCACCTCACCAGCACATCTATAGAGCGTAACAAGTCTATCACTATAGAGTTTATTATTTCCCAGACTGTGTACTTTTGGCGCTGGATTGTGAGCTGAAAAATCCTCTCTGTCCCTCTGACAGATTTACTGTAGGTCTATCCCCCATAAGCCGATGTGTCTGTGGGTACTTGGTACATGTGTGTCAACATGTCGGTGGCTGAATGTTTTTCCCAAGAGGAAACTATATTAGGAATGCAGACATATGATGGTGGCCCTGTTGGCACCACCAATAACTGACTGGGTGAAAGTTTCAGTAATATCAGAGTGAGGTTGGATAAATCTGTGTCCCAGACACAGACGTAGAGAAAAGATGTGATGTTCATGGCTATGCTTCTTTTCACTCAGGCCCGCAAAAATGTTACTACACATCGATACTGACTCGGATACTGATTCCTATGTCGGCCATAATATTTCCTGATTAGATCCAATATTGGCAAGGAGCATTCAGTACATGATTGTGGATATTAAGGACATATTAACATCACTGACCCTGCTGTTCCTGACAAAGGGGTATATATGTATGTATATATAGATATATAATGAAAGCTGATGTAACGTTCCTCCATCTCTGTTTGAGAAAGTCTGGGCCAGCTCGACAAGATGGTTTCAAATCCCCAAAAGGTTTCCGGTTATTTATTAATTTCCTGCTGCGGACAGAATAAAGTGGGAGTCACCCCCTCTTCTGCACGGGGCCCTGTCACAAATCCAGTGGATCGTATGCAGGAAGCTACATTATTTCTAGTTATGTAACCACGGGTACATTACTTAGACCTGCCATTACATGCGCATGGGTGAGTAGTAGTATTCAAGAATTGGTCGGTCGAATACCTCGTCATCCGATATAGATATCTTGGAGAGATGGGATACTCCTTACGTTGGATCATATCAAGGACACTGCAGCATACTTACGACTGCAAGGGATATAGGACTCTTGAGTTCACGGGCCAATTTCATGGCAGTCTCGGATAGGAGGGCATTGTGGATTCACCAAGGGAATGCTGATGCTGACTCCAAGAAGAAAGGGAGTCTCTTCCCTATGAAGGTGAAGCCTTGTTTGGTGACGGCCTAGTTAATTTGATCTCGGCAGCTCCCGCAGGTAAGTCAACCTTCTTGCCCTATGTTCCCTCTCAACGGATGAAGACGCATCATTGTCTAACGCAGTCATTTTGGCCCAATAGATATGCAAGAAGTTAAGATTCCCCTTTCTTTGCAGGTAGAGGAAGGAAAAGAGGGAAGAGGTCTGTAGCCTCTTCAAGATCGCAGGAGCAGAGATCGTCCTCTGCTTCTGCCAAATCCACTGCATGACGCTAGGGCTTTCTTGCAGGAGCCCGCACCAGTGGGGGCACGTCTAAAACACTTCAGTCAGTACTGGATTAATTTAGACCTGGACTCGTGGGTTTTACAAATAGTGTCCACAAGGGTACAAACTGGGGTTTCAAGACGTTCCCCCTCACCGATTGTTCAAATCGGCCTTAGTCAGCAGGGAGAAGGTTTTTATTCAAGCCTCTTCGTGGTCCCGATGCCGGACGGCTCAGACAGACCAATCTTAAATCTGAAATCCCTCAATTTCTACCTAAAGAAATTCAATTTCAAGATGGAATCTCTCAGGGTAGGGATCTCCAGTCCGGAGGAAGGAGATTTCATGGTTTTGGTAGACATAAGGATGCCTAATTACATGTTCCCGTTTAGCCACTGCATAAAGCTACCTGAGGTTTGCAATTCAGGATTGTCATTACCAATTTCAGACGTTGCCGTTTGGTCTGTCCACGGCTTCGAGGATTTTCACCAGGGTGATGGCGGAAATGATGGTTCTCCTTCGCAAGCAAGGAGTCACAATTATCCCGTACTTGGATGATCTCCTGATAAAGGCGAGATCCAGGGACCAGTTGGTGCAAAACATCTACTCTCCCTGACAGTTCTTCAACAAGATTATAAAACTCACACTAATTTTACTTAGAAAGAGGCAATCAGGCGCACTTATTACCAACTTTAAATAACCTGGATAAGGAAGATCTACAATGCTGCTCCCAATGAATAATCTGCAATTATTCAAACCAAACAAGAAATTACAATAATGTATACATACATGTGTACACAGGGAGCGCTAAATATTCATAATTATCTAATTTATTTAGACAATAAAAAATAGAATGACAATGCACAATTTAATAATAATAAGATATATCAATTTAAAAATTAAAAACCATATCAAATGGACATCTCTCGTGGAAATAAACAACTCAGTTGCTGGTGTTAAAGGGTCCAGAATAGGCTATTTAGCCAATAATTGCTGAGCAAGTCCAGAATCCTAGTGTATCATTAATGTCACCAGCAAGTAGCTTTTAACTGTTAAAAGATGTACTGTAGCAGTCCAATGCCACTTAAATTTAAGCTCACCGCTGTTGGAAGTGTTTCCAAACTCCCATCTATTGCTGTTCAGCGGTGTCCCCGTCTCCCCTGCAGGCTTACCAGTGTGCGCTGATGAACCGTGGCCGCACAGCCGGACGTCTCCGGCAGTGATGTGGAGCCTGATTTGCAGACTAGGGGAGAGAGCTGGATGCAGGCAGCATGGAGCAAAGTGGTGACGGATAGATATAAGTTGATTTCCACAGAGAAATTGTAGGTTCCTTGACGCGTTTCTCTGCTATAGGTAGAGTAGCAGTTTCATCAGAAGGTATACTCAGTGTCCACTTTGGAAGATATTTATACAGTGGCCATCCAATCAAAAGGCATTGTCCATTAAATAACAGGTGTAGAATAAACAGGTAATTACTTTGGTGCCTTATCCAGGATTTGATACACTAGGATTCTGGACTTGCTCAGCAATTATTGGCTAAATAGCCTATTCTGGACCCTTTAACACCAGCAACTGAGTTGTTTATTTCCACGAGAGATGTCCATTTGATATGGTTTTTAATTTTTAAATTGATATATCTTATTATTATTAAATTGTGCATTGTCATTCTATTTTTTATTGTCTAAATAAATTAGATAATTATGAATATTTAGCGCTCCCTGTGTACACATGTATGTATACATTATTGTAAGTTCTTCAACAACATGGTTGGCTCCTAAACTTGCCAAAATCGCAGTTGGTCCCAATGACGCGGTTGTTGTTTTTGGGAGTCATACTGGACACAGAAGAGGCTTTCTTCCAGTGGAAAGGCTATGGAGATCCAGAGTCTGGTCAAACAAATTCTAAAACCAGCAAGAGTGTTAATCCATCAATGCATTCTGTTGCTGGGGAAGATGGTTGCGGCCTACGAGGCCATTCAGTTTGGCAGGTTCCATGCCAGAGTGTTCCAGAGGGACCTGTTGGACAAGTGGTCCGGATCCCACCTACACATGCACCGGAGGATAATCCTGTCTTCCAAGACCAGAATCTCACTCCATTGGTGGCTGCACAGTTCTCACCTCCTAGAGGGGCGATGGTTCGGGATCCAGGACTGGATCCTAGGGACCACGGATGCAACCCTCCGAGGCTGGGGAGCAGTCACACAGGGGGAAAACATCCAAGGAAGATGGTCAAGTCAGGAAAGTTGTCTCCACATAAATATTCTGGAGTTAAGGGCCATTTAATAACTGCAGACACAGTACGCACTGGGACGGGTGCCCAGCATCCTCTACGGACTAAGAGAAAAGGATTTACCGGTAGGTATTAAAATCCTATTTTCTCTAACGTCCTAGAGGATGCTGGGGACTCCGTAAGGACCATGGGGATAGACAGGCTCCGCAGGAGACATGGGTACTTTAAGAAAGACTTTAGTTCTGGGTGTACACTGGCTCCTCCCTCTATGCCCCTCCTCCAGACCTCAGTTTGATACTGTGCCCAGTGGAGACTGGGTGCTTTTCAGGAGCTCTCCTGAGCTTTCTGACAGAAAGTATTTTGTTAGGTTTTTAATTTTCAGGGAGCACTGCTGGCAACAGACTCCCTCATCGAGGGACTGAGGGGAGAGAAGCAGCCCTACTCTCCGAGTTGCAAGGTCCTGCTTCTTAGGCTACTGGACACCACTAGCTCCAGAGGGATTGGTACGCAGGATCTCACCATCGCCGTCCGTCCCAGAGCCGCGCCTCCGTCCCCCTTGCAGAGCCGGAAGATAGAAGCCGGGTGAGTATGAGAAGAAAAGAAGACTTCAGAGGTGGCAAAAGACTTCATGATCTTCACTGAAGTAACGCACAGCACTGCAGCTGTGCGCCATTGCTCCCATACACCTCACACACTCCAGTCACTGTAAGGGTGCAGGGCGCAGGGGGGGGGGGGGGGGGCACCTGGGCAGCAATATAAACCTCTTTTTGGCAAAACTATAACACATATACAGCTGGGCACTGTATATATGTATGAGCCCCCACCAATTTTACAGTTTAAGCGGGACAGAAGCCCGCCGCCGAGGGTGCGGGGCTTCTCCCTCAGCACTCACCAGCGCCATTTTTTCTTCACAGCACCGCTGAGAGGAAGCTCCCCGGACTCTCCCCTGCTTATACCATAGTAGACAAGAGAGTTGAAAAGAGGGGGGGGGGCACATAATTCGGCGCAAATTACATACAGCAGTACTACTGGGCAAACATTAAGTTACTGTGTATTCCTGGGTTATATAGCGCTGGGGTGTGTGCTGGCATACTCTCTCTCTGTCTCTCCAAAGGGCCTTGTGGGGAAACTGTCTTCAGAAAAAGCATTCCCTGTGTTTGTGGTGTGTCGGTACACGTGTGTCGACATGTCTGAGGAAGAAGGCTATATTAGAGAGGAGCAGGAGCAAATGAATGTGGTGTCTCCACCGACAGCTGATTGGATGGATATGTGGAATGTTTTAAATGCTAGTGTAAACTCATTGCACAAAAGATTAGACAAGGCTGAAGCTTTGGGACAGTCAGGGTCTCAACCCATGCCTGATCCTATGTTGCAGGGACTGTCAGGGTCTCATAAGCGCCCACTATCCCAGATTGTTGACACAGATACCGACACGGATTCTGACTCCAGTGTCGATTACGATGATGCAAAGTTACAGCCAAAATTGGCAAAATCCATTCGATATATGATTATGGCAATAAAAGATGTTTTGCACATCAGAGAGGAACCCCCTGTCCCTGACAAGAGGGTACATATGTACAAGGGAAAAAAGCCTGAGGTAACCTTTGAGGGGGTCACACAAGCTGAACGAGTTATGTGAAAAAGCTTGGGAATCTCCAGATAAAAGACTGCAGATTTCCAAAAGGATTCTTATGGCGTATCCTTTCCCATCAATGGATAGGTTACGATGGGAATCCTCCCCTAGGGTGGACAAAGCATTAACACGCTTATCCAAGAAGGTAGCCCTCCCGTCCCAGTATACGGCTACCCTCAAAGAGTCTGCTGACCGCAAACAGGAGATTACCCTGAAGTCCATTTATACACATTCAGGTACCTTACTCAGACCGGCAATTGCGTCGGCCTGGGTGTGTAGTGCTGTAGCGGCATGGACGGTTACCTTATCTGAGGGGATGGATACCATAGATAAGGATACTATTTTTATTGACCCTGGGGCATATAAGAGATGCTGTCCTATATATGTGTGTATGCAAACTACAGGTGGTGCTGCAGGGCTCACACCCTTTTACTTGTCTTGTAGAGCAACTCTGGAGCTGTTACTGGGTCCAGCTGCTGCAAGAAATCAGCTTGAATGCTTCAGGGGCTGGGGCATGGCCAACATGAGCCCACACTGATGGGGGGTGGGGGTGTATAAAGCGATTTAGGTGTCATCCAAGCGCAACCCCACAAAGGCCGCCATGCCCTGCGTGACCCTTTTCTCTTTTCATATGCAGACGAGGGTTGCAGCCAACTATGCCCACTGCTTGGATGACATCACCATATGCAAATCCATCTGCTGCAGGCCTTCCCCCAGGAATGCTTGCACTAGTTGTTGCATTTGGTTTGTTGTTTGGGGGTGCTTCAGTATTAGGCAGCCTTCTGCCCTCCCACATTCGTCTGAAAATGTGTTCTCCCTGCAGTTGTTGTCCCCAGATGAGAGTTCCCTTGTGCTGCCTCAGTTGAATCTCCTTAACTTGACAGGGGTGTGCCCGAGCAGCCGCCCTCCACAGCCCTATCCCAACAAATACTTATCTTGCATATGAGATCTCTTGATCATGAAGATAGTTCTCACAGGGTGAGGTTCATCCATTACATTTTAAAGTAGGAAGGTACAAATTACATATTCAAATTACATATATGTGCTGGATTCAAATGTTTTCCCCCCTTCTTTCTCAATTGTGCCCTTCAGCAGCTATTCTAATGTTGCTGCCAATGGGTGTGACACATTAATTTCTTCTGTGGGGTACACTGGACTCCACAAGGATTCACATTGGGGTGTAGAGTAGGATCTTGATCTGAGGCACCAACAGGCTCAAAGCTTTTGACTGTTCCCAAGATGCTCAGCGCCCCCTCCTCTATAACCTCGCTTCCATGAACAGGGAGCTCAGTTTGTAGTTAGTGCCTTCAGTAGCAGGCCACTTAACAGGGAGCTGCCTCAGGCAGCCTATTCTTAGCTATTAATTTTGGCAAGAAAAGAAGAACTTTTTTCATAAGAATCTACAAGGGCTGCAGCAGGCTAGGTCTAATAGACTTCTTTACAGCAGCTCCATCACTCCCAGTGGCGCAGTATACTCCCGTGCCCCGGTTGCTGGGTCACTGCAGCGGAGGCTCCGGTTTCTTCCTAAGGTCAGTCACACACACACCACCCTCCGGGATCAGGAGGCCGCTGATGGGGGCGGGCCGTGTGCGCACTGGCGTGGACACTGATTACTGGGCAGCCGCTCCACTAGCCACCAGGGGGAGTTAAGGAGCACAGCTCTGGGGTTTTTTCTCCTATATTAACCCCATTTTGTACTACCCGCAGTGCATTGTGATAGGTAATGGGGCCTGATTCAGGTTGGATCGCAATCCAACTGCAAAAACTGCTAAGAGCATACGCATCCGCCTGCATTTTCTGCGGCACCCCGCAGATAATGCGATCGCCTCTGCCTGTGAATCGGTGAAGGGGGGGAGGGGGGTCAACAACACTCCATTTCCAAGTCGGAGATGGAGCGGTGCGGGGGCACGGTTTCAAAATGGGGTCGGCAACGGAGAAACAGGAGGTGTGGTCAGAGCAGCTGCATGACATCACATGGGCCGGACTCTGCCAGTGGAGCCCCAGCGTCATGAGGTAGATTTTGTAGAGGCCGGGGAGGACTTCTGTTCCTGGGAACTAGCTGTGTTGTGCAGCTTTATTCCTCTGCCCCTACCTCTGGCAAGAAAGGACGCACCTCGCACTTTCTTGTTTCTTTGTGACCGAAAGGACTGCATTTGATAATGCGGAGCTTTCTTATGCTGTGAGGGAACATAAGGTAAAAATTTGATTTTCCAACTGTAGCTGTGCGTGTTAATGCTTTGTCCATCCTAGGGGAGGATTTCCATCGTAACCTATCCGTTGATGGAAAAGGATACGCCATAAGAATCCTTTTGGAAATCTGCAGTCTTTTATCTGGAGATTCCCAAGCTTTTTCACATAACTCGTTCAGCTCGTGTGACCCCCTCAAAGGTTACCTCAGGCTTCTTTCCCTTGTACATATGTACCCTCTTGTCAGGGACAGGGGGTTCCTCTGTGATGTGCAAAACATCTTTTATTGCCATAATCATATATCGAATGGATTTTGCCAATTTTGGCTGTAACTTTGCATCATCGTAATCGACACTGGAGTCAGAATCCATGTCGGTATCTGTGTCAACAATCTGGGATAGTGGGCGCTTATGAGACCCTGACAGTCCCTGCAACATAGGATCAGGCATGGGTTGAGACCCTGACTGTCCCAAAGCTTCAGCCTTGTCTAATCTTTTGTACAATGAGTTTACACTAGCATTTAAAGCATTCCACATATCCATCCAATCAGGTGTCAGCGAGGACACCACATTCATTTGCTCCCAATCCTCTCTAATATAGCCTTCTTCCTCAGACATGTCGACACACGTGTACCGACACCACACACACAGGGAATGCTTTTTCTGGAGACAGTTTCCCCACAAGGCCCTTTGGAGAGACAGAGAGAGTATGCCAGCACACACCCCAGCGCTATATAACCCAGGAATAACACAGTATCTTAAGGTTTGTCCAGTAGCGCTGCTGTATGTAATTTGCACCGAATTTTGTGCGCCCCCCCCCCTCTTTTCAACCATCTTCTCTACCGTGGTATAAGCAGGGGAGAGTCCGGGGAGCTTCCTCTCAGCGGTGCTGTGGAGAAAAAATGGCGCTGGTGAGTGCTGAGGGAGAAGCCCTGCCCCCTCGGCGGCGGGCTTCTGTCCCGCTTAAACTGTAAAATTGGCGGGGGCTCATACATATATACAGTGCCTAGCTGTATATATGTTATATTTTTGCCAAAAAGAGGTTTATATTGCTGCCCAGGGTGCCCCCCCTGCGCCCTGCACCCTTACAGTGACCGGAGTATGTGAGGTGTATGGGAGCAATGGCGCACAGCTGCAGTGCTGTGCGTTACCTCAGTGAAGATCATGAACTCTGCGGAGCCCATCTATCCCCATGGTCCTTACGGAGTCCCCAGCATCCTCTAGGACGTTAGAGAAACTAGGATTTTAATACCTACCGGTAAATCCTTTTCTTTTAGTCTGTAGAGGATGCTGGGCACCCGTCCCAGTGTGTACTGTATCTGCAGTTATTAAATGGCCCTTAACTCCAGAACATTTATGTGGAGACAACTTTCCTGACTTGACCATCTTCCTTGGACGTTTTCCCCCTGTGTGACTGCTCCCCAGCCTCGGAGGGTTGCATCTGTGGTCCCTAGGATCCAGTTCTGGATCCCGAACCATCGCCCCTCTAGGAGGTGAGAACTGTGCAGCCACCAATGGAGTGAGATTCTGGTCTTGGAAGACAGGATTATCCTCCGGTGCATGTGTAGGTGGGATCCGGACCACTTGTCCAACAGGTCCCACTGGAACACTCTGGAACTGAATGGCCTCGTAGGCCACAACCATCTTCCCCAGCAACCGAATGCATTGATGGATTAACACTCTTGCTGGTTTCAGAATTTGTTTGACCAGACTCTGGATCTCCATAGCCTTTCCCCTGGAAGAAAACCTCTTCTGTGTCCAGTATGACTCCCAAAAACAACTACCGCGTCATTGGGACCAACTGCGATTTTGGCAAGTGTAGGAGCCAACCATGTTGTTGAAGAACTGTCAGGGAGAGTGCAATGTTTTGCACCAACTGGTCCCTGGATCTCGCCTTTATCAGGAGATCATCCAAGTACGGGATAATTGTGACTCCTTGCTTGCGAAGGAGAACCATCATTTCCGCCATCACCCTGGTGAAAATCCTCGGAGCCGTGGACAGACCAAACGGCAATGTCTGAAATTGGTAATAACAATCCTGAATTGCAAACCTTAGGTAGCTTGATGCAGTGGCTAAAAGGGAACATGTAAGTAGGCATCCTTTATGTCTACCAAAACCATGAAATCTCTTTCCTCCGGACTGGAGATCACTACCCTGAGAGATTCCATCTTGAAATTGAATTTCTTTAGGAAGAAATTGAGGGATTTCAGATTTTAGATTGGTCTGACTGAGCCGTCCGGCTTCGGGACCACGAAGAGGCTTGAATAAAAACCTTCTCCCTGCTGACTAAGGCCAATTTGAACAATCGGTGAGGGGGAACGTCTTGAAACCCCAGTTTGTACCCTTGGGACACTATTTGTAAAACCCACGAGTCCAGGTCCGAATGAATCCAGAACTGACTGAAGAGTTTTAGACGTGCCCCCACTGGTGTGGGCTCCTGCAAGAAAGCCCCAGCGTCATGCAGTGGATTTGGCAGAAGCAGAGGACAATCTCTGCTCCTGCGATCTTGAAGAGGCTACAGACCTCTTCCTTCTCCTTCCTCTACCTGCAAAGAAAGTGGAATCTTAACTTCTTGCATATCTATTGGGCCAAAATGACTGCGGTAGATAATGATGCGTCTTCATCCGTTGAGAGGGAACATAGGGCAAGAAGGTTGACTTACCTGCGGGAGCTGCCGAGATCAAATCAACTAGGCCGTCGCCAAACAAGGCTTCACCTTCATAGGGAAGAGACTCCCTTTCTTCTTGGAGTCAGCATCAGCGTTCCCTTGGTGAATCCACAATGCCCTCCTATCCGAGACTGCCATGAAATTGGCCCGTGAACTCAAGAGTCCTATATCCCTTGCAGTCGTAAGTATGCTGCAGTGTCAACAGGCCAACTAAACCCTCCCCCCTCCTTTTACCCCATCACTTTGTCCAGTCCCTGTGGTCCATACTGTATTGCCATTATTATGCATGTTGCTGTGCTGGCCCTTTTCTGAATGTCCCTGCCACCGCCACCGAAGAGCTGGATAGCCCAGTATGAAAACCACCTGCCGGCCTCACTGACGGTCCGAGTCAAAGGCTCCATTTTTTTTTTAAAGATTCCTCTGCCAAGTTAAGGGGGGCTTAAGGGGGCCCCAGAGATATCAGTGTACTGGGGCCCAAGATTTCTGTTGCTGGCCCTGATCCTCAGGGGCGTATCTACCCCTTTGGGCAGTACGGATGGTGTAATGGTTAGCATTACTGCCTCACAGCACTGAGGTCATGGGTTCGATTCCCACCATGGCCCTAACTGTGTGGAGTTTGTATATTCTCCCCGTACTTGCGTGGGTTTCCTCTGGGTACTCCGGTTTCCTCCCACAATCCAAAAATATACTGGTAGGTTAATTGGCTCCCAACAAAAATTAACCCTAGTGTTAATGTGTCTGTGTGTACATGTGATAGGGAATATAGATTGTAAACTCCACTGAGGCAGGGACTGATGTGAATGGGCAAATATTCTCTGTACAGCGCTGCGGAATATGTGTGCGCTATATAAATAACTGGTAATAAATAAATAATAAATAAAATTGGCCAGGATGTCACTTGCCAGGAGCACCATCCAGGTTTCAGTTGGGGGATTAGAGTTCATACAGTAATTAAATGTTTTCATATTGAGAACTACATCTCCCAGCATATACAGTGTGCTGGGGATGCTAACAAGCTTTATTTAAAAGTTTAAAAAACATTGCTTTTATAATTGCAATGGTTAAAAAGGGAGAGCTATAAATCAATTTATCAGTGAATGATCGCAGTTTGAGCCGTTACATTTTACTGAACCACCTATCCCTCCACACTCACTACCTGTCCTCAGGATACATTTACCATCCTGGCAGACGGTATACCGGCGGTCATTTGACCGATGTTGGAATCCTGACACCACTTGGGAGACTGGTGCCGGCACACAGACAGCCAACATCCCGAAGGTGAGTATTGGAGGGAGGGTTAGGAGTCGGACCAGGGGAGGTGGTGTAAGGGAAGGCACTAGGAGGGGGGGGGGGGGGTAGCCCTAGCTGCCACCCCCTGAGGGTTAGCCCTATCCGCCACCCCCCAGAGGGTTAGTATTAGGATTGGGGATCATGTGACCTCTGGAATCCCGAGCGCCGGATGCCATACCCAACCCCCTTTACTTTTTCAGGCATTTCTATCTCTCCTCTCTCTATGGTGTTCCAATTGCCCACTTTCCCTTGTGCTTTACTCTCTCTCTCTCTCTCCTTTGTTTAGAGCATCAGTTTCTGTAGTCCACTTATACCCTTATTTTTTCCAGTGTTTCACTAACTCTCTGATGTAATGAGGATGTATGGTCTAGAGGGATCAGTAATGCATTGTACTGTATAGAGGCGTCAGGGATGTAGCGTAGGGAATAGAGGCGTCAGGGATGTAGCGTAGGGAATAGAGGCGTCAGGGATGTAGCGTAGGGAATAGAGGCGTCAGGGATGTAGCGTAGGGAATAGAGGCGTCAGGGATGTGGCGTAGGGAATGGAGGCGTCAGGGATGTGGCGTAGGGAATAGAGGCGTCAGGGATGTGGCGTAGGGAATAGAGGCATCAGGGATGTGGCGTAGGGAATAGAGGCATCAGGGATGTGGCGTAGGGAATAGAGGTGTCAGGGATGTAGCGTAGGGAATATAGGCATCAGGGATGTACTAGCAGGTATATAGAGGTCAGTGTACTGTAAAGAGGGGTCAGTAATGCAGTGATGGTTATAGAAAGGTCAGTGATGTAGTGTGGGGTAAAGAGGGGTCAGTAAAGATACTAAGCTGAAGTACTTAGAACACTTCTTGAATTAAGACACAACCTGCAAGAAAAAGTATGCAATATGGGTGAAAAGGCAAATGTCAGAGGTCTGATACAAGTGACCAGCTCCATACCTTGCACCACATAGAGTTATGTTAAACTGGGATATGTTCTTTTTTGGTGTGTGTGTGGGTGTGTGTGGGTGTGTGGGTGTGTGGGTGCCAAAGGCTGCCTGCCTTATTGCTCCTCCCCCATCCGGCTCCCAAGCACCTCTGCTGCCCAGTGATCCAGGAGCCTGCTGCTAGGAAGAAGTGGCCGAGCTTCAGCAAGCGAGTCTGGAAACTGGCGGAGGAAGTCATGATAACCAGATAATGGGGAGTGGAGAGCCAGTTCCAAGGTAATACTTTATACAGCTGGTTGAGATCCTGGTCGGTGGATATGGATTCCAAGAAAACCCTGGAGGTGCTTCCTTTCAAGGGAGACACTCTCTTTGGAGAAGACCTCAATAAGATTGTAGCTGATCTGGCTACTGCTAAAACAACTTGCCTACCTAGTATGACTCCTACCACGCAGAAGGCTAAAAGTACTTTTCCTTGGCCCTTTCATCCTCCAGGTAAAGCGTACTCATGGTCAGGCATACCCAAAGCAAGCTCATGCTTCCAGACCTGCCAAGCCCAGACTGAAGCAAGCCTGGGCTGCCCGTCAGCCTGCTTCCAAAACGGACAAGCCTGCCGCATGACGGGGCGGGCCTCCCTCTGGGGGATCCCAGGGTGGGGGGCCCGACTTCTAGGTTTGGCATAGAAAGGTATAATTCTAAGATAGAGAATTCTATTTGGAGCTCACCTTGTACTTTGTGAAGAAATAATCAGCATTGTGGCTGAGCAGATACATGTAGTGTGTGGCTGCAAACTGCATGGATCTGCTGCGTTGCAATGCTGATACTTTTTTTTTTCAAAGTACCAATAGCTTCATATAATGTTCACAATTTTTATGCAGGATCAAATAGCTCAATGGGTAGGGTGTTTGATTAGAATTCAACAGGTTATAGGTTTGAATCCTGGGTATTGTAGTTTGAGATGTGTTATTTAATAAAGCATGTTATTCTGACTGCCGGCATCCTATCACCTGGGATATCATACTAAATAAATGGAGTTGATCATTTTTTTTAAATTTTTTTATTAAACTAGGGACAATTTCCAGATACTTTTATTTATAACTGAGATTGCCCCCTGGAACTTCACATCAGTTGACAACTATGCATGAGTGGGCAGTGCTTGCCCTGGATCTGCCCACCCATTTGTGTGCCATCATAAAAGAAAGCATAACTGACAGTTATCCTGGGCGTACACTACACAATTATCTGTCAGGCTATCTATCCAGTCTGGATGGATGGAATAAAAATCTGGTAATGTATAGGAGCAAATGTCGATTAACCATTTGCTCCCAAACACTAGAAAAGTGGTCAAAAAATAAGATTTTACTTACCGATAAATCTATTTCTCGTAGTCCGTAGTGGATGCTGGGACTCCGTAAGGACCATGGGGAATAGCGGCTCCGCAGGAGACAGGGCACAAGAATAAAAGCTTTAGGATCAGGTGGTGTGCACTGGCTCCTCCCCCTATGACCCTCCTCCAAGCCTCAGTTAGGATACTGTGCCCGGACGAGCGTACATAATAAGGAAGGATATTGAATCCCGGGTAAGACTCATACCAGCCACACCAATCACACCGTACAACTCGTGATCTGAACCCAGTTAACAGTATGATAAAACGAAAGGGAGCCTCTGAAAAGATGGCTCACAACAATAATAACCCGAATTTTTGTAACAATAACTAACTATATACAAGTATTGCAGACAATCCGCACTTGGGATGGGCGCCCAGCATCCACTACGGACTACGAGAAATAGATTTATCGGTAAGTAAAATCTTATTTTCTCTGACGTCCTATTGGATGCTGGGACTCCGTAAGGACCATGGGGATTATACCAAAGCTCCCAAACGGGCGGGAGAGTGCGGATGACTCTGCAGCACCGAATGAGAGAACTCCAGGTCCTCCTCAGCCAGGGTATCAAATTTGTAGAATTTAGCAAACGTGTTTGCCCCTGACCAAGTAGCTGCTCGGCAAAGTTGTAAAGCCGAGACCCCTCGGGCAGCCGCCCAAGATGAGCCCACTTTCCTTGTGGAATGGGCTTTTACCGATTTTGGCTGTGGCAGGCCTGCCACAGAATGTGCAAGCTGAATTGTACTACAAATCCAACGAGCAATCGTCTGCTTAGAAGCAGGAGCACCCAGTTTGTTGGGTGCATACAGGATAAACAGTGAGTCAGATTTTCTGACTCCAGCCGTCCTGGAAACATTTATTTTCAGGGCCCTGACAACGTCAAGCAACTTAGAGTCCTCCAAGTCCCTAGTAGCCGCAGGTACCACAATAGGTTGGTTCATGTGAAATGCAGAAACCACCTTAGGTAGAAATTGAGGACGAGTCCTCAATTCTGCCCTGTCAGAATGAAAAATTAAGTAAGGGCTTTTATATGATAAAGCCGCCAATTCTGACACACGCCTGGCTGAAGCCAGGGCTAACAGCATCGTCACCTTCCATTTGAGATATTTTAAGTCCACAGTGGTGAGTGGTTCAAACCAATGTGACTTTAGGAAAATCATCACAACATTGAGATCCCAAGGTGCCACTGGAGGCACAAAAGGAGGCTGTATATGCAGTACCCCTTTTACAAATGTCTGAACTTCAGGCACTGAAGCCAGTTCTTTCTGGAAGAAAATCGACAGGGCCGAAATTTGAACCTTAATGGACCCTAATTTTAGGCCCATAGATAGTCCTGTTTGCAGGAAATGGAGGAAACGACCCAGTTGAAATTCCTCTGTAGGGGCCTTCTTGGCCTCACACCCCGCAACATATTTTCGCCAAATGCGGTGATAATGTTTTGCGGTTACGTCCTTCCTGGCCTTGACCAGGGTAGGGATGACTTCATCTGGAATGCCTTTTTCCTTCAGGATCCGGCGTTCAACCGCCATGCCGTCAAACGCAGCCGCGGTAAGTCTTGGAACAGACAAGGCCCCTGCTGGAGCAGGTCCTTTCTTAGAGGTAGAGGCCACGGTTCGTCCGTGAGCATCTCTGGAAGTTCCGGGTACCAAGTCCTTCTTGGCCAATCCGGAACCACGAGTATAGTTCTTACTCCTCTCCTTCTTATGATTCTCAGTACTTTTGGTATGAGAGG
This sequence comes from Pseudophryne corroboree, assembly GCF_028390025.1. NCBI lineage: Eukaryota > Metazoa > Chordata > Amphibia > Anura > Myobatrachidae > Pseudophryne > Pseudophryne corroboree. The sequence continues at coordinate 717,435 of NW_026967608.1, forward strand.
CAGAGGAGGGAACACATACACTGACTGGTACACCCACGGCGTTACCAGAGCGTCCACCGCTATTGCCTGAGGGTCCCTTGACCTGGCGCAATATCTGTCTAGTTTTTTGTTTAGACGGGACGCTATCATGTCCACCTTTGGTTTTTCCCAACGGTTTACTATCAGGTGGAAGACTTCTGGGTGAAGTCCCCACTCTCCCGGGTGGAGGTCGTGTCTGCTGAGAAAGTCTGCTTCCCAGTTGTCCACTCCCGGAATGAACACTGCTGACAGTGCTATCACATGATTTTCCGCCCAGCGAAGAATCCTTGCAGCTTCTGCCATTGCCCTCCTGCTTCTCGTGCCGCCCTGTCTGTTTACGTGGGCGACTGACGTGTTGTTGTCCGATTGGATCAATACCGCCTGACCCTGAAGCAGGGGTTTCGCTTGACGTAGGGCATTGTAAATGGCCCTTAGTTCCAGAATGTTTATATGAAGAGATGTTTCCATGCTTGACCACAAGCCCTGGAAATTTCTTCCCTGATGCACTGACACCTGGCCTGGTTTTAGGAGGTTCCTGACTAGCTCGGATAACTCCCTGGCCTTCTCCTCCGGGAGAAACACCTTCTTCTGGACTGTGTCCAGAATCATTCCTAGGAACAGTAGACGTGTCGTTGGAATCAGCTGCGATTTTGGAATATTTAGGATCCACCCGTGCTGACGTAACACTACCTGAGATAGTGCTACTCCGACTTCTAACTGTTCCCTGGACCTTGCCCTTATCAGGAGATCGTCCAAGTAAGGGATAATTAAGATGCCTTTTCTTCGAAGAAGAATCATCATTTCGGCCATTACCTTGGTAAAGACCCGAGGTGCCGTGGACAACCCAAACGGCAGCGTCTGAAACTGATAATGACAGTTTTGTACTACAAACCTGAGGTACCCTTGGTGAGAAGGGTAGATTGGGACGTGGAGATAAGCATCTTTGATGTCCAGAGACACCATATAGTCCCCTTCTTCCAGGTTCGCTATCACCGCTCTGAGTGACTCCATCTTGAATTTGAACCTTTTTATGTAAGTGTTCAAGGATTTCAGATTTAAAATTGGTCTCACCGAGCCGTCCGGCTTCGGTACCACAAACAGCGTGGAATAATACCCCTTTCCCTGTTGTAGGAGGGGTACCTTGATTATCACCTGCTGGGAATACAGCTTGTGAATGGCTTCCAAAACTGCCTCCCTGTCGGAGGGAGACTTTGGTAGAGCAGACTTCAGGAACCGGCGAGGGGGAAACGCCTCGAATTCCAGTTTGTACCCCTGCGATACTACCTGTAGAATCCAGGGGTCCACTTGCGAGTGAGCCCACTGCGCGTTGAAATTCTTGAGACGGGCCCCCACCATGTCTGAGTCTGCTTGTAAAGCCCCAGCGTCATGCTGAAGACTTGGCAGAAGCAGGGGAGGGCTTCTGCTCCTGGGAAGCGGCTGCATGGTGCAGTCTTTTTCCTCTTCCTCTGCCCCGGGGCAGAAAAGAGTGGCCTTTTGCTCGCTTGTACTTATGGGAACGAAAGGACTGAGTTTGAAAAGACGGTGTCTTTTTCTGCTGATGTGAAGTGACCTGGGGTAAAAAGGTGGACTTTCCAGCCATTGCCGTGGCCACCAGGTCCGATAGACCAGCCCCAAATAACTCCTCCCCTTTATACGGCAATACTTCCATATGTCGTTTGGAATCCGCATCCCCTGACCACTGTCGCGTCCATAACGCTCTTCTGGCAGAAATGGACATAGCACTTACTCTTGATGCCAGGGTGCAAATATCCCTCTGTGCATCACGCATATATAGTAATGCATCCTTCAAATGCTCTATAGTTAACAATATATTGTCCCTATCCAGGGTATCAATATTTTCAGTCAGGGAATCCGACCACGCGACTCCAGCACTGCACATCCAGGCTGAAGCGATTGCTGGTCGCAGTATAACACCAGTATGTGTGTATATACTTTTTAGGATATTTTCCAGCCTTCTATCAGCTGGTTCTTTGAGGGTGGCCGTATCAGGAGACGGTAACGCTACTTGTTTAGATAAACGTGTGAGCGCCTTATCTACCCTAGGGGGTGTTTCCCAACGCGTCCTAACCTCTGACGGGAAAGGATATAGTGCCAATAATTTATTAGAAATTAGCAGTTTTTTGTCGGGGGAAACCCACGCTTTATCACACACCTCATTTAATTCATCTGACTCAGGAAAAACTATTGGTAGTTTTTTCACACCCCACATAATACCCTTCTTTGTGGTACTTGTAGTGTCAGAAATGTTCAATGCCTCCTTCATTGCCGTGATCATGTAACGTGTGGCCCTACTGGACATTACGTTTGTCTCCTCACCGTCGACACTAGACTCAGTATCTGTCTGAGACGCCTGGACAGGCACTAATTGATTTGCCGGCTGTCTCATGTCGTCAACAGTTTTTTGCAAAGTGCTGACATTATCACTTAATTCTCTAAATACGATCATCCAGTCAGGTGTCGACTCCCTAGGGGGTGACATCACTAACCCAGGCAATTGCTCCGCCTCCACATCATTTTCCTCCTCATACATGTCGACACACACGTACCGACACACAGCACACACACCGGGAATGCTCTGATAGAGGACAGGACCCCACTAGCCCTTTGGAGAGACAGAGGGAGAGTCTGCCAGCACACACCAAGCGCTATATATATATATATACAGGGATAACCTTATATAAGTTTTATTCCCTTATAGCTGCTGTTTATTATTATTATTAGCTGCCAATAGTGCCCCCCCTTCTCTTTTTTACCCTGATTCTGTAGCAGGTCTGCAGGGGAGAGTCAGGGAGCCGTCCTTCCAGCGGAGCTGTGAGGAAAAATGGCGCTTGTGTGCTGAGGAGATAGGCTCCGCCCCTTCACGACGTCCTTATCTCCCGCTCTTTTCTGTAAAAATGGCAGGGGTTAAAATACATCCATATAGCCCAGGAGCTATATGTGATGTATTCTTTTGCCAACCTAAGGTATTATCTGTTTATATTGCGTCTCAGGGCGCTCCCCCCCAGCGCCCTGCACCCTCAGTGACCGGAGTGTGAAGTGTGCTGAGAGCAATGGCGCACAGCTGCGGTGCTGTGCGCTACCTTAGTCTGAAGACAGGACCGTCTTCTGCCGCCGATTTCACCGGACCTCTTCGCTCTTCTGGCTCTGTAAGGGGGCCGGCGGCGCGGCTCCGGGACCCATCCAGGCTGAACCTGTGATCGTCCCTCTGGAGCTAATGTCCAGTAGCCTAAGAAGCCCAATCCACTCTGCACGCAGGTGAGTTCGCTTCTTCTCCCCTTAGTCCCACGATGCAGTGAGCCTGTTGCCAGCAGGACTCACTGAAAATAAAAAACCTAAAATAAACTTTTATTCTAAGCAGCTCAGGAGAGCCACCTAGCCTGCACCCTTCTCGTTCGGGCACAAAAATCTAACTGAGGCTTGGAGGAGGGTCATAGGGGGAGGAGCCAGTGCACACCACCTGATCCTAAAGCTTTTATTCTTGTGCCCTGTCTCCTGCGGAGCCGCTATTCCCCATGGTCCTTACGGAGTCCCAGCATCCACTAGGACGTCAGAGAAATGGTCATTACACAAATTGGTTAAACCCAAAATTTAACCAATTTGTTTAGGGGACCATTTTTGTCCATTTTCTAGTGTTTGAGAGTAAATCGTTGATGGTCATTTGCTCACATAGATAACCGGATTTCTATTCCAATCAGCCAGTGTTGGAGAGATGGTCTGCCAGATTACATAATGCATACCAGAGCCATAACTAGACTTTTTAGTGCCCTGTGACAGAGAATTATATGCCCCCCCCCCCACTATTTTTGCAATATGGACAAAAGGCGCATGCCTCGTGGGGAAGGGGCATAACAAGATTGGTCTCAGAGAAAGCACATGAGATATGAAGATATATCTAGTATACTTGACACTCAATGGTTTGTGGTATTGCCGGGGGGCCCTCCTTAAATGCATATACAGTCACACATGGCTTGCTTGTGCAAATGGCATATCAGCAGTCAGCACTAACTGGTGACATGCCATTTGTACAAGTAAGCCATGTGTGACTAATATATAAACACACTTTATTAAATAACACCTCAAACTACCATACCCAGGATTCAAACCTATAACCTGTTGAATTCTAATCAAACACCCTACCCATTGAGCTACTTGATCCTGCATAAAAATTGTGAACATTATATGAAGCTATTGGTACTTTGCAAAAAAATATTATTAGCATTGCAACTCAGCAGATCAATGCAGTGTGCAGCCACACACTCCATATATCTGCTCAGCCACAATGCTGATTATTTCTTCACAAAGTACAAGGTGAGCTCCAAATAGAATTCTCTAGCTTAGATTATACCTTTCTATGCAAGGGTAAATAGCTCAATTGTTTGACTGCAATGCCACAGGAAATGGTTTGGATCCAAGACAGTGTGACTGAATAATAAAGAAACCTTAAGATGAGTTCATGAATGTTGTATAAGTATTAGTGAGAGAAGGGGTCAGGAGCATGCTAGGCTGCAAAAAATAAGGTAGGCTGCAAGTGAAAGTAATGATCTCCTATATATTTTCCCAGATCTGTCACTCTGTGTGGCTAACTCTGGGGGAAGTCACATCAATGGGCGGAGACGGCATCTGCAGGACGATACACCAGTGCCAGCAGCAGACCGTAACAAAGTGACAGATTAGGGAGAATATATAGGAGGTAGGGAGGTGGCCATGGTACATGGCTGACCAAGGGACACTAGCTCATGTACCCCTTTACCACTGAGGCTAGCCACCAAGGATGGACCTGTCACCAGTGCACATGCAATAACCTCTTCTGCTGCCCTCTTTGCAACTCAGATTGCCCAGTGCTCCCCTTCGCTAACAGTCCACAAAGTTTCCCCATCTCACGATCTGCCTCCTCACCGCCACTTTCATCTCTACAGCACACGCGCATATCATACAAGATCCCATCATGCGTACGTAGGTCTGAAATGCCAGAGGGAGGTTGGGGGGAGATTGGCATGCACCAGCAACACCACACAGCTCACTGTGACCACAGTGGAGAGGCGCTGCAACAGGACAATACACCAACCTCGGAGCAAGGAACTGCGTCGGTCAGGAGGAGAACTATTTCAATAGCATAAAAAGGTTAGTGCGTCCCACCCTATGGACACCAGACTCATCAAGTCACTGTTGCCAGAGTCTCATACAATGACTCTGAACCTCTAAGCACACTATTTGACTGTCCACACCCTGCTGTGCCTATTACCCATCTCCTCCACCACCCTCAACACTGACCCACACATCATTCACCCACAAAGATACAATAAAGGTAGTTTGGATAAATTAGCTAAATTAAATGGATTTAACCAATTTATCTAAATGACCATTTTTGGATGTTTTCCAGTGTTTGTGAGCAAATGGTCAATTGTCATTTGCTGCCACATATTAGCATAATTTTGTTTCAACTAGAAAAAAAAAAATTGGACAGATAATCTAAGTGTGGATCCAGTTTAAAGGTCCGTATTCACGGCCCGATTTTGGGGAGATGTGTGCTGAGCGAACTGCTCAGCACACATCTCTCCCCCCGCTCAGCACAGCGTGATGTGTACTGAGCGTACGGGGGGTGGGGGGGCGCTCATTTCACCCCCTGTGTAGGGCATTCTGTGTGTATCCAGCTTAACAGGTGTGAGCATCATACAACTACTGACTTGCGAGTAACTATACAGCAGCTCCATACCTTGTGACTTGAAGAAACACCAGTTAACCCCGGGAATGCTGCAGTCAAAGCAACAATTCCTCTTCTTACATTCCGCTGCACTTATTGTGGGGTAGCCGCAATCCCTTCTGCTGTACGGTTCCACATTACATTGTTTCTTGTCACTTCCTGTTGATGCAGTAAGGAAACATCCAGGAATTACAGCAGCTTAGTTTTTTTTTTTTTTTAACTGGTGCAATTTAGCTAAAACAGCTAACAGGAAATTTCCACTTAAATGGTATTTTCTAATCTTATCTGACCATGACTAAGAATAAAGGATACACAAGATAAACTCTTATAGCTATGGACCTTATCCATGTTTAAGCTCCATCAAATCTGTAATCAATAGCACTACATGCTCCCACTCTACCACTGTACTGTATACTCTACCTGTGTTTTTAAGGTAAAAACACCATTTAACCCCAGTGACACTTGAATTAAAGCAGCAGCCTCTATAATAGCATTCTTTAGCATTAATCCCAGGAAATCTGCAATCTTCACGCTCTTTGATAGCCACGCTACATTGCTGTTTACTTGGATGGAGCAGAGAGCACAACATCAGGACATAGGAAATATTACAATGCATGATAAGAAAGGTGTGAGCTCTACAGCAAGGCCTCTAACCCTTTGCCAGTGCCAAATACATAGGGCTTAACTCAGATCTGATCACAGCAGCAAATTTATTAGCTAAACCATGTACACTGCAGGGGGGGGGGGGTGTATAATATGTGTAGAGAGAGTTAGATTTTGGTGCGGTGTGTTCAAACTGAAATCTAAATTGCAGTGTAAAAACAAAACAGCCAGTATTTACCCTGCACACAAACAATATAACCCACCTAAATCTCTCTGCAAATGTTATATCTGCCCCCCCCCCCCATCCCTGCAGTGCACATGGTTTTGCCCACTAGCTAACAAATTTGCTGCATCTGGGAATTACAGCATCTTAATATTTCTTTTTACAGAAGGTTCAGCAAATTACATTATTTAGTGAAATACTGTAATCATAACAGTTACAGGGATATTGTAGGTAGATTTATTGTCAGTGGATAAATGTAAAAATTAAACCCTTAGGCATAGTTCCCAAATGCTGTCATTGCAATCCAGATTTTAAGGATATCATGCTTGAGCACAGGTGACTTAATTAGAACTTCGGTCAATGTGAATTAACCATTGGACTCAACCATGGTTATCCTTAAAACCCAGGGGTCTATTTAAGATCGATCTTAATCGATGTTGGGCTTCCAGGTTGAAAAAAAACACACATTTACTAACATTTTAAAATTTATATAAAAAATCATCTGTTCGTAAATGCAGTGCACATGGTTTTGCCCAACTGCTAACAAAAATCCTGCTGCGATCAACTCAGAATTACCCCCCATGGCCCTCATTCCGAGTTGTTCGCTCGCAAGCTGCTTTTAGCAGCATTGCACACGCTAAGCCGCCGCCTACTGGGAGTGAATCTTAGCATCTTAAAATTGCGAACGAAAGATTTGCAATATTGCGATAAGACATCTCTGTGCAGTTTCTGAGTAGCTCGAGACTTACTCTGCCAGTGCGATCAGTTCAGTGCTTGTCGTTCCTGGTTTGACGTCACAAACACACCCAGCGTTCGCCCAGACACTCCTCCGTTTCTCCAGCCATTACCGCGTTTTTCCCAGAAACGGTAGCATTTTTTCCCACACGCCCCTAAAACGGTCTGTTTCCGCCCAGAAACACCCACTTCCTGTCAATCACATTACGATCACCAGAACGATGAAAAAACCGTGAGTAATATTCCTAACTGCATAGCAAATTTACTTGGCGCAGTCGCAGTGCGAACATTGCACATGCGCATTAAGCGGAAAATCGCTGCGATGCGAAGAAAATTACCGAGCGAACAACTCGGAATGACCACCTATGTGCACTGCAGGGAAGGCAGATTTAACATGTGCAGAGAGAGTTAGATTTGGGTGTGGTGTGTTCAATCTGCAATCTAATTTGCAGTGTAAAAATAAAGCAGTCAGTATTTACCCTGCACAGAAACAAAATAACTCACCCAAATCTAACTCTTTCTGCACATGTTATATCTGCCTCCCCTGCAGTACACATGGTTTTGCCCAACTGCAAACAAAATTCCTGCTGCGATCAACTTGGAATTACCCCCATCGAATTACCCCCATTTTCACACTGCTCGTGTATATAAGACATAGTTTGGATCGTAATACGCGTTACAACCGCAAAAACTATGAAGAGGATGGGGGCATATACGCAGGGTCCATCCTGTGCGTGTGCCTACATTTTCTCCGGGTGCCCCGCAGAAAATGCGAATGCCTCTGCCTGTCAATCAGTAGAGGGCGTACCTTCGCAGGTATATCGCGATCATGAGCCATGTCTCCCATTTTTGTCATTATAGGTGCTCTGTGAGCTGCTGGCCATGCCCCAGCCCCTCTGTCTCCCGTGAATAGACATTGAGGCTTATTCAGACCAGATCGCTTCAATTTATTTTCACCCAGCGGGCAATCAGGTCTGCACTGCACATGCGTATGCGCCACAATGCGTAAGTGCGACGGTCCGGAGATCACAAGAAGATTGACAAGAAGAGGGTGTTTGTGTGGGTGGCAACTGAATGTTTCTAGGGAGTGTCCGGAAAAACACTGGAGGGACCCGGCGTTTTGTGGGAGGATTTGTGACGTCACCTCAATGGCTGAGTAAGTGCTGAGCTGTGCAGCTCTTGTGCACATGTGATCACACACCTGCACAGCAAATTTTCCCTTCCGCTGTAGGCGGCAACTACCTGATTACAGGGATGCAAAAAACACACCCTAGCGATCAGGTCTGAATTACCCACAATGTGCATATTTGCAGAGCAACAAGCTACAGGGAGCCTTCCACCCCCCCCTTCCCCATGACTATGGGACACTGCGGCCCCCACAGGGGGGGGGGGGGGGGGGGGGTTGGGTTAGCTGGACATTCCCAAAAAAAGTGACTGTCCTGCAAAAATTGGTATAGTTGGGAGGTATGTTCAAATACATTTATTATTTTGCATGCAGGGTAAATACTGTCTTCTTTGACATTTAGCCACAAATGCTGCACAGCTGAATTACAGTATTACACTGCAATTAACAGTTATGCTAGGACATTCCCCCTCCCAAATCTACCTCTCTCTGCATGTTACATCTGTCCCACAGTGGCGTGCGGTGAGGTCAGTGGCTAGTGAGGCACTACAGCCATAATTTCCGCCGAATCCTGCCGATGACCCTTAGCCAATGCCCGCTACTGCCTCTGAGCCGATACCCGCTGCCACCGCCAATGGCTTACAAACTCTCCCACAATCAACTGACCCAGCCCTCCACCACTAATTTCTATCTCAGTCCGATGCCGCCAATGCCCGCTGCCTGCCTGCTCATTGTTCTTGTTATATATTATACATTTTTAAAGAAAAAAAAAATGAGTGTTTGGGACTGGGAAGGGTGAGGGAGGAGGACATGAATGCAATTTTGTTGTCCAGGGCTTCCATTAACTTAAAGGAGAAGGGTCTGAATGGGTTAAAAAAAATGCGTGAGGTCCCCCCTCCTTAGTATAACCAGCCTCGGGCTCTTTGAGCCGGTCCTGGTTATTTAAATACTGGGGGAAAAATTGGACAGGGGTTCCCCGTATTTAGACAACCAGCACCGGGCTCTTAGAACGGTCCAGGTTCCAAAAATACGTGGGACAAAAGATGTAGGGGTCCCCCATATTTTTAAAACCAGCACCGGGCTCCACTAGCCAGAGAGATAATGCCACAGCCGGGGGACACTTTTATGTAGGTCCCTGCGTCCCTGGCATTACCCCTCCAACTAGTCACCCCTGGCCGGGGTTCCCTGGAGGAGTGGGGACCCCTTAAATCAAGAGGTTCCTCCCCTCGAGGCACCCAAGGGCCAGAGGTGAAGCCCGAGGCTGTCCCCTGCACCCCTGGGTGGTGGGTGCCGGGCTGATAGCCATGTGTGTAAAAAAAGAATATTTTTTTTGTTGTTGTGGAACTACAAGGCCCAGCAAGCCTCACCCGCTTGCTGGTACTTGGAGAACCTCAAGTACCAGCAGGCGGGGAAATAATGGGCTTGCTGGTACCTGTAGTTCTACAACAACAAAAAATACCCAAATAAAAACACAAACACACACAGCGTGACAGTAAAATTATTGAGACAGGCTGTAGCATGTGGGTGCATGTAACCCTATAAAAGTGATGGATTGGGTGACTATTACAATACCCACTGTTGCTGTCTGAAAAATTATGGATTTATAGATTGCTCTGCCGAGACATGTTTTTTTCTAAAATGCACCACAGGTATGGATGGATAGTATACTTGACGACACAGAGGTAGGTAGAGCAGTGGCCTACTGTACCGTACTGCTATATATTATATTATTTATTATTATTATTATCCTTTATTTATATGGCGCCACAAGGGTTCCGCAGTGCCCAATTACAGAGTACATAAACAAATAATCAAACAGGAAAACAGCAACTTACAGTTGATGACAATATAGGACAAGTACAGGGTAAATAAACATAGCTACATCAGCAGATGACACTGGAATAAGTATCAGGTGGTAGAAGACTGCTGGATTTGGTGCAGCTGAAGATTATTAAAGTTAGAAAAAAGTAAGCACATGAGGGAAGAGGGCCCTGCTCGTGAGAGCTTACATTCTAAAATGGAGGGGTAGACAGACAGGGGTGAGACAGATGGGGTACATAGAGAGCGTGGAACAGAGGTTTAGGATGAGATTTGGCTGGGTTTGGTGAAGAAGTGGGTCTTGAGAGCCCGTTTGAAGTTTTGTAGAGAGGTGGAGAGTCTGAGGGGGAGAGGTAGGGAATTCCAGAGAAGTGGTGCAGCACGTGAAAAATCTTGAAGGTAGGAGTGGGAGGAAGTAATCCGTAGGCAGGAGTCGGTGTGCATTAGCAGAGCGAAGAGGACGGGTGGGAGTGTAAAGCGAGATAAGATCAGAGATGTAGATGGGAGAGGAGTGGGTGAGGGCTTTGTAAGCAAGTGTGAGAAGCTTGAAATGGATTCTGAAAGGGAAGGGGAGCCAGTGAAGGACTAGTAAGAGAGGAGAGGTGGACGTAGTGCGTTTGGTGAGGAAAATGAGCCGGGAAGCAGCATTGAGGATAGATTGGAGTGGAGAGAGGTATTTGTCAGGAATGCCAGTCAGGAAGAGATTACAGCAGTCCAGTCTGGAGATGACCAGTGAGTGGATAAGAGTCTTAGAAGCATCCTGGGTCAGAAAGGGTCTGATCCTGGAAATATTTTTTAGATGAAAACGGCAGGTTTGTGAGAGGTGCTGAATGTGTGGTTTGAAGGAGAGGGAGGAGTCAAGGATTACTCCAAGACAGCGCACTTGGGGGGTAGAGGAGATAGTAGTGCCATCAATAGATAATGAGATTGTAGGAGGTGAGATTATGCGGGAGGGAGGGAAGATGATCAGCTCGGTCTTAGACATGTTAAGTTTAAGAAAGAGCTGGGACATCCAGGAAGTGATAGCAGAGAGACAGTTGGAGATACGAGTGAGGAGAGTAGGGGAGAGGTCTGGAGAGGAAAGATAGATTTGAGTGTCATCAGCATAGAGATGATATTGGAAACCAAAAGAACTAATGAGCTTACCTAGTGAGGACGTATAGAGAGAGAAGAGAAGAGGACCAAGGACAGAACCTTGGGGTACCCCTACAGTTAGTGGAAGTGAGGGGGAGGTGGAGTCATGAGAGGAGACAGAGAATGAACGGTCAGAAAGGTAGGACGACAACCAAGAGAGGGCTGTGTTACGCAGACCAATGGAGTGAAGGATTTGCAGTAGGAGAGGATGGTCCACAGTGTCAAAAGCAGCAGAGAGATCAAGTAGAATAAGTAGAGAGTAGTGTCCCTTAGATTTAGCAGCATGGAGGTCATTGCATACTTTTGTAAGGGCAGTTTCAGTGGAGTGGAGAGGACGGAAGCCAGACTGGAATGGGTCAAGCAGTGATTGTGAGGAAAGAAAGGAAGTAAGGCGGTTGTAGACAATACGCTCAAGGAGTTTGGAGGCAAAAGGGAGGAGAGAGATGGGTCGGTAGTTGGAGAGAGTGTTTGGATCAAGGGTAGGTTTTTTAAGAATAGGAGAGATGAGAGCGTGCTTGAAGGCAGAGGGGACAGTGCCTGATGAGAGGGAGAGATTAAGAAGGTGGGAAAGATGGGAAAAAGCAGAAGAAGAGAGGTGGCAAAGGAGGCGGGAGGGGATTGGGTCAAGTGGGGAGGTGGTGAGGGGACAGGAACGAATGAGGGCCATGACTTCCTCTCCAGATGCATGGGAGAAAGATGACAGAGTTGGTGCGAGGGATGGGGAGGGTTCGTAAGGGTTGGGAGAAGGCTGGTTACTGATAGTCTGGTGTGATGTGATGTCCTGACGTATGGAGTCAATTTTGGATGTGAAGTAAGTGGCAAAGTCAAGAGCAGAGAGTGAGGAAGGGAGACGAGGTGGAGGTGGGCAGAGGAGTGAGTTGAGAGTGGCAAAGAGGCGCCGGGGGTTGGAAGACTGGGAGGAGATGAGGTTCTTGAAGTATGACTGTTTAGCAAGAGAAAGGGCAGCACTGAAGGATGAGAGCATAAGTTTGAAATGGAGGAAGTCTGCCTTAGAGCGTGATTTCCTCCAGTGTCGCTCAGCCGTACGTGAGCATTTTTGCAGATATCTGGTGCATTTGGTGTGCCAGGGTTGAGGTGTTAATTTGTGAGGGTGAATAGTGGTTGGTGGAGCAACAGAGTCAAGAGCAGAAGTAAGGGAAGCATTGTATGTGGAAGTGGCTTGTTCAGGGCATGAGAGAGAGAATAGGAGAGAGAAGTGAGTCAAACAGGGAGGAAAGGAATGTGGTGTCAATAGCTTCAATGCTACGCTTAGTGATGGTAGCCTTAGGAGGTAGAGATGGGGAAGTCGAGAGAGATAGGTTGAAGGAGAGCAGGTGGTGGTCAGAGAGGGGAAATGGGGAGTTGGAAAAATCAGAAATATCACAGCGGTGAGTGAAGACCAGATCCAGTGAGCTCCCATTCACATGGGAGGGTGAGGAGGTCCACTGGGAGAGACCAAGTGAAGAGGTGAGGTTAAGGAGTTTAGAGGCAGGGGATTGTGTGGGGATGTCAATAGGGATGTTGAAATCGCCTAGGATAATGGTGGGAATGTCAGAAGAGAGGAAGTGAGGAAGCCAGGAAGCAAAGTTGTCGATTAATTTGGAAGCAGTGCCAGGGGGGCGGTAAATGACAGCTACTCTAAGATGGACTGGTTGGAAGAGGCATATGGCGTGGACCTCAAATGTAGAGAATATAAGGGATGGTTCTGGTGGTATGAGTTGGTAGGAGTAACTAGAAGGTAAAAGGACCCCAACACCACCCCCATGGCGACCCCCAGGTCGGGGTGTGTGTGTGAATGTAAGGCCCCCAGCAGAGAGAGCAGCAGCAGAAGTAGTGTCAGAGGGCGTAATCCAAGTTTCAGTAATGGCTAGTAGGTGTAGGGAGTTGGAAATGAAAAGGTCATGAGTAGGGACCAGTTTGTTATAAACAGATCTGGCATTCCAGAGGGCACAGGATAGGGGGTATGAGTTTGTGGGAGAGATGTGAATTAGATTTTCAGGGTTGCTGTAGCGATGAGGTGGGATTAAGTTTGAGGGCAGGGATGATGAGAGAGTAGTGATGGTACGGGTGCCTGAGCTAGGAGGGGAAACTGCAGGAGGTGGGCAGGGAGGGAGGTCAGTGTGATGTGGATGGGGGTGTGGGGAGGTGACAGGGAAGGGAGAGAGGGAGCAGGGCTGAGTTGTGGGGTAGCAGGACCATGGGGCAGAGGTGAATGAAAGTGGGGTAACAGGAAAGGTGGGGGAAGGAAACAGAGGGATGGAGGGGAGACAGAGGAGGGGAGAGAGGAGGAGGTGGAGGAGACTAGGGGGGAAGGCTAAAGATACATTATTAGGTAGACACTGAGTGATGTGGGGAGTATAAGAAAACCTTGACATAGTGTTAAGTAGGTAAATAGGTTGAGGGAAAGTGGAAGTAGGAGAGGAGACTGTAAGGCAATCCGAGCAGAAGAATTGCAGAAATGCAGGTGAGAAAAGCAGTGTAGGCTCAAGGGGTGTAGACTTAGTATGAAATGAGTCAAAAGTGTAGATAAAGTGTGTGCAGAAAAGTATTTGGAGTGTAAGAAATGAAAGGATTGTGAGAGGTTTAAGAAGCAATGGTAATTATGTTAGATGTTTTAAGTGTTTGCAGGTAAAATTGCCTTGGTGCAGCTGTGCTTAAAAAACAAAATTACAATAATACAGATACAGGCATTTGTAGGTGAAATGGATGGTTTATGAAATGTCCAAGTAAGGTAGTTCTGTGCTATGTAATCAGATGCAACAATCAGGAGGTGAGTGATCTGAGGAGTAAGTGACTCACATTTGTTATTAGTTCTTCAGTTTTCTTTGTTTTGTTAGATTGGTGTGCTTCTGTTTTCCTTCTTTTTCACTTCGATTGAACGCTGATTGAACACTGCTGTTATGTGTCAATTTTATCACGCTTTGATAAAAATGCACGCTTAGATCAATAAATGCACAGCCAAATGGCTTTGCACAGCCTACACCATTGGACTTAAGTAGAAGACTATTACAAGTGAAACCAATAATTGAAATCTGTAACCACACCCCACCCCCTCAAATGCCAGGCAATAAATTACCTTAAAAACAACAACCAGGCATTCCACAAAGATTAAACTGGGTCTATATCATTCAAAACTTTAAAAAAGTACTTCAAAATCACATACTATGCAATAATGTTTCAATTTGCATTACCCAGCAGAATTAGCTTTGCATATATAGATATAGTGCAGCAGAATATATTGGTGGTTGTAGTCAATTGTAATTACTCAGCAGAATTAGCTTTGCATATATAGATATAGTGCAGCAGAATATATTGGTGGTTGTAGTCAATTGTAATTACCCAGCAGAATTAGCTTTGCAAATATATAGTGCAGCAGAATATATTGGTGGTTGTAGTCAGTTGTAATTACCCAGCAGAATTAGCTTTGCATATATATAGTGCAGCAGAATATATTGGTGGTTGTAGTCAATTGTAATTACCCAGCAGCAGCTCTACTGCACTCAACATCACCAGTGCTCACAATATATATAATGCTATATACTATGCCATAGTGGTGCTTACTATATAACACCTCCTACTGCGTTCCCCCTGGCAATGAGCATGACACCCAGAGAGTGAAACCCCTGGCAATGAGCATGACACCCAGCACGTGAAACTCTTGGCATTGAGCAGTTTTTGTAAAAGTAATTAGAAGCTTTACTGTAGGGCATAGTGTATCACAGATATTGTGGTGAGTGACATAATATGTTCCAAAGGGCATTAATGTGTGGGGCTTAACATGGTGGAAATTACTGTACTTTTTTCCCTGTGGTGGCCGAGGTCTGTTGGTGCAGGGTCAAGAACTGGGGTGTAAGGTAGTCTTTGCCTGCAAGGCTACGCCCATTTTATGGAGACCATACCCATTTTTGCGAGGTCACGCCCCCCCATCCCGTCCGGAGCGCTCACGCAAATATAGTTTTTTTTTATATATATATATATATATATATATGGGGGAGGGGCACAATTTTTAATGCCAATGGTGGCGGGGGGCACGCATTTGAAGCCAAATTGTTTAGAAACACCCCTGCAAGAAAATATCTGTAAATCCAATGTTACCATAAGTGTGGCATATACCTGCGCTTGCTCGCGGGGTGAGAACATCTCCCTAATTGAATTCAGCGATATGAATAGAGGTTGTGCAGCAGCCACAGAAAGGGTTAATCTCTGCATCTTGTCACTAAATTACATTGTTGCAATTTTAGCTGGGAGCTGCAATAATTACTCTAATATATAACACAGCCAACACTTCTATATTCACACAATATACTGCATGGTGAATATAGAAGTGGTGCTTACTAAACAGCACCTCCTACTGCATTCCACATCACCGCTGGTCACACTCATATCAGGCCCATAATGCTGTATACTATGCCATAGTGGTGCTTACTATATAACACCAGGTGCTGTGCAGTGGTCAAAACACACTAACTGGTCCCATGCTGTTGTTGAACTAAAGGCCTATACACACGATGAGATTCGGTCTATGCTAATAGGTTTAAAAAGGTTACATAAAAGCTACTTTATGTATTTATTCATTAAAGTTTTTAAGTTGTATTTTACAACCATACAATGATATGATATATAATGTATCGTATAATCATTACATAATGTTGATGGCATTGAATTGTCTCTGCCTTGACTAGTGGCAGCAGCTTCAGCACTAGGTGGAAGTGGATCTTGATCTTTCCCTATTTTACCCTCCACCTTTTTGTTCTCCATTTTTTAATGTGTGGAATTATATGCCAGTAATATATCTGGAATTAGACGGTGGTAATGTCTGGAATTAGATACCACTAGATAGATACCAGATATCACTGCATACCCTCCAACATTTTACACACAAAAATTGGTACAAATTAGAAAAAGGGGCGTGGTCATGGGTAAAGGGGGCGTGGTCACGCCCCTTTTCCTATACTTTCAATGGAAGTTTGGAGAGCCAAAAATAGGTACAGACCATGAAAAAAAGGTACTGTACCTATTAAAAAGGTACAGTTGGAGGGTATGTCACTGTGACTGGAATGATGACATATGCACAGTGACAGGACACTACCACAGCACCCTACAGCAGCCATATGCGGCACAAGACACTGGAGTATTAGTAATGTACTGTAGTATACTGAGCACCACAAGACAATGAGCAGTGATACGGAGCACTGATGAGATTACTAGAACTGACACTGAGCAGCCAGATGCAGCACTGGACTATTAGTAATGTTCTGTAGTATACTGAGCACCACAATGCAGCACAAAACAATGAGCAGTGATACTGAGCACTGGTGAGGATACTAGAACTGACACTGAGCAGCAAGATGCAGCACTGGACTATTAGTAATGTACTCTAGTATACTGAGCACCACAATGCAGCACAAGACAATGAGCAGTGATACTGAGCACTGATGAGGATACTACTGAGAACTGACACTGAGCAGGAGAGACACACTACAATTTCATCTTGCGCCTCTTTTTTTATTTATCTTTGCATCATGTGCTGTTTGGGGCTATTTTTTTAAGTGCCATCCTGTCTGACACTGCAGTGCCACTCCTAGATGGGCCAGGTGTTTGTGCTGCCCACTTGGGTCGCTTAGCTTAGTCATCCAGGGACCTTGGTGCAAATTTTAGGACTAAAAATAATATTGGGAGGTGTGAGGTGTTCAGAATAGACTGGAAAGGAGTAGAAATTATGGTTATTGAGCTTAATACTATAGGATCAAAATTACCCCCAAATTCTATGATTTTAGCTGTTTGAGGTTTTAAAAAAAAATCACCCGAATCCAAAACCCAAAAGGGTGGTTTTGCCAAAACGCGTCCGTATCCAAAACACAACTGCGGATCCGAAACCAAAACCAAAACATGAAACACGAAAAATGCCCGCTGCACATCTCTAGTTAGGGGAGAAGCATGTAGCCTTGTAGACTATGCACAGCTATATCTAGAAAAATATACGATCTAATCTTTAACCAACCAATGCAAGAAAGTATTTAATGTGAAAATACGAAACACTAGACTAATTGGAGGTGCGCCCTAAAGCAAATTACAATGTTAGGATTAGGGGGTTCGGAAAGACCTCTAGTGTATACACTACTATAATAAGAATTTACTCACCGGTAATTCTATTTCTCGTAGTCCGTAGTGGATGCTGGGAACTCCGTAAGGACCATGGGGAATAGCGGGCTCCGAAGGAGGCTGGGCACTCTAGAAAGATCTTAGACTACCTGGTGTGCACTGGCTCCTCCCACTATGACCCTCCTCCAAGCCTCAGTTAGGTACTGTGCCTGGACGAGCGTACACAATAAGGAAGGATTTTGAATCCCGGGTAAGACTCATACCAGCCACACCAATCACACCGTACAACTCGTGATATGAAACACAGTTAACAGTATGAAACAATAGAGCCTCTCAACAGATGGCTCAACAATAACCCGATTTAGTTAACAATAACTATGTACAAGTATTGCAGATAAACCGCACTTGGGATGGGCGCCCAGCATCCACTACGGACTACGAGAAATAGAATTACCGGTGAGTAAATTCTTATTTTCTCTAACGTCCTAGTGGATGCTGGGAACTCCGTAAGGACCATGGGGATTATACCAAAGCTCCCAAACGGGCGGGAGAGTGCGGATGACTCTGCAGCACTGAATGAGAGAACTCCAGGTCCTCCTCAGCCAGGGTATCAAATTTGTAGAATTTTGCAAACGTGTTTGCCCCTGACCAAGTAGCTGCTCGGCAAAGTTGTAAAGCCGAGACCCCTCGGGCAGCCGCCCAAGATGAGCCCACCTTCCTTGTGGAATGGGCATTGACAGATTTTGGCTGTGGCAGGCCTGCCACAGTATGTGCAAGCTGAATTGTACTACAAATCCAACGAGCAATAGTCTGCTCAGAAGCAGGAGCACCCAGCTTGTTAGGTGCATATAGGATAAACAGCGAGTCAGATTTTCTGACTCTAGCCATTCTGGAAACATATATTTTCAGTGCCCTGACAACGTCTAGCAACTTGGAGTCCTCCAAGTCCCTAGTAGCCTAGGCACCACAATAGGCTGGTTCAGGTGAAACGCTGACACCACCTTTGGGAGAAACTGGGGACGAGTCCTCAATTCTGCCCTATCCATATGGAAAATCAAATAAGGGCTTTTACAAGACAAAGCTGCCAACTTTGATACTCGCCTGGCAGAAGCCAAGGCCAATAACATAACCACCTTCCACGTGAGATATTTCAGATCCACGGTTTTTAGTGGTTCAAACCAATGTGATTTTAAGAAACTCAACACCACGTTGAGATCCCAAGGTGCCACAGGAGGCACAAACGGGGGCTGACTCTGCAGCACTCCTTTTATAAATGTCTGAACTTCAGGTACTGAAGCTAGTTCTTTTTGAAAGAAAATCGACAGAGCCGAGATCTGTACCTTAATGGAACCCAATTTAAGGCCCATAGTCACTCCTGCTTGCAGGAAATGCAGAAATCGACCTAGTTGAAATTCCTCTGTTGGGGCCCTTTCGGCCTCACACCATGCAACATATTTTCGCCATATGCGGTGATAATGAGTTGCTGTAACCTCTTTCCTGGCTTTAGTAAGCGTAGGAATGACTTCCTCCGGAATGCCCTTTTCCTTCAGGATCCGGCGTTCAACCGCCATGCCGACAAACGCAGCCGCGGTAAGTCTTGGAACAGACAGGGCCCCTGCTGCCGCAGGTCCTGTCTGAGTGGCAGAGGCCATGGGTCCTCCGATATAAATTCTTGAAGTTCTGGGTACCAAGCTCTTCTTGGCCATCCACGAGTATCGTTCTTACTCCTCGCCTTCTTATTATTCTCAGTACCTTTGGTATGAGAGGCAGAGGGGAGAACACATAAACCGACTGGTACACCCACGGTGTTACCAGAGCGTCCATAGCTATCGCCTGAGGGTCCCTTGACCCGGTGCAATATCTTTTATAGCTTTTTGTTGAGGCGGGACGCCATCATGTCCACCTGTGGCCTTTCCCAATGGTGTACAATCCTATTGGAAGACTTCTGGAGGAAGTCCCCATTCTCCCGGGTGGAGGTCGTGTCTGTTGAGAAGATCTGCTTCCCAGTTGTCCACTCCGGGAATGAACACTGCTGACAGTGCTAACACATGATTTTCCGCCTATCGGAGAATCCTTGTGGCTTCTGCCATCGCCATCCTGCTTCTTGTGCCGCCCTGTTGGTTTACATGGGCGACTGCCGTGATGTTGTCTGATTGGATCAGTACCGGCTGGTTTTGAAGCAGAGGCCTTGCCGGCCTCAGGGCATTGTAAATGGCCCTCAGGTCCAGAATATTTATGTGTAGGGAAATAACCTGACTTGACCAAAGTCCCTGGAAATTTCTTCCCTGTGTGACTGCCTCCCAGCCTCAAAGGCTGGAATCCATGGTCACTAGGACCTAGTCCTGTATGCCGAACCTGCGGCCCTCTTGAAGATGGGCACTCTGCAGCCACCACAGTAGAGATACCCTGGTCCTTGGAGACAGGGTTATCAGCCTATGCATCGGAAGATGCGATCCGGACCACTTGTCCAACAGGTCCCTCTGAAAAGTTCTTGTATGGAACCTGCCTAATGGGATTGCTTCGTAGGAAGCTACCATTTTTCCCAGGACTCGCGTGCAATGATGCACCGCTACCTATTTTGGCTTCAGGAGGTCTCTGACTAGAGATGACAACTCCTTGGCTTTCTCCTCCGGGAGAAACACTATTTCTGGTTTATGTCCAGAACCATCCCCAGGAACAGTAGACGTGTCATAGGAACCAGCTGTGACTTTGGACTGTTTAGAATCCAACCATGCTGTTGTAGCACTTTCCAAAATAGTGCTACCCCGACTACCAACTGCCCCTTGGACCTCGCCCTTATAACGAGATTGTCCAAGTACGGGATAATTACAACTCCCTTTTTTTTGAAGGAGTATCAACATTTCGGCCATTACCTTAATAAAACACCCTCGGTGCCATGTACAGTCCAAACGGCAGTGTCTGGATTTGGTAATGGTAATCCTGTACCACAAATCTGAGGTACTCCTGGCGAGGATGGTAAATGGGGACATGCAGGTAAGCATCCTTGATGTCCCAGGATACCATGTAATCCCCCTCGTCCAGGCTTGGAATAACCGCCCTGAGCGATTCCATCTTGAACTTGAATTTTTTTGTTCAAGGATTTTAAATATAAAATGGGTCACACCGAACCATGTGGTTTCGGTACCCCAACCCGTGTGGAATAGTAACCCCGTCCTTATTGAAGTAGGGGCACCTTGAGTATTACCTGCTGGGAATACCGCTTATTAATTGCCTCTAGCACAGCCTCCCTGCCTGAGGGAGTTGTCAGCAAGGCATATTTTAGGAAACGGCTGGGGGGAGACATCTCGAATTCCAGCTTGTACCCCTGAAATACTACTTGAAAGAAACAGGGATCCACCTGTGAGCGAGCCCACTAATTGCTGAAATTTTTTAGACGGCCCCCCACCGTACCTGGCTACACCTGTGGAGCACCCGCGTCATGGTGTGGCCTCACAGGAGGCGGGGGAAGAATCTTGATTCTGGGAACAGGCTGACTGGTGCAGCTTTTTTCCCTCTACCCTTGTCTCTGTACAGAAAGGAAGCGCCATTTGACCCGCTTGCTTTTCTGAAGCCGAAAGGACTGTACCTTTGTCTGTGAGGAAACCTGAGGTAAAATTATTTCTTCCCAGCAGTTGCTGTGGATACGAGGTCCCAGAGACCATCCCCAAATAATTCCTCACCCTTATAAGGCTCTCTATGCGCTTTTTAAGTCAGCATCACCTGTCCAGTGACAGGTCTCTAATACCCTCCTGACAGAATGGACATTACATTTATTTTGGATGCCAGCCGGCAAAATATCCCTCTGTGCATCCCCCATATATAAGACGACGTCTTTAATATGTTTTTATGTTTGCCAACTAGTATCCCTGTTTGACAGGGTCACCGACCACGCTGCAGCAGCACTATCTGCAGGTCTCAGTCTAGTACCTGAGTGTGTAAATACAGACTTCAGGATAGCCTCCTGTTTTTTATCAACAGGTACCTATTAAAGTGGCCGTATCCTAAGACGGCAGTGCCACCTTTTTTGACAAACGTGTGAGCGCCTTATCCACCCTAGGGGATATCTCCCAGCGTAACTTATCCACCTGGCGGGAAAGGGTACGCCATCAGTAACTTTTTATAAATTACCAGTTTCTTAACGGGGGAACCCACGCTTTCACACACTTCATTTATTCATCTGATGGGGGAACAAAACACTGCCTGTTTTTTCTCCCCAAACCTAAAACCCATTTTTAGAGGTGCTTGGGTTAAAGTCAGAAATGTATAACACATTTTTTATTGCCGGGATCACGTCACGGATGTTCCTAGTGGATTGTGTATATGTCTCCACCTTGTCGACACTGGAGTCAGACTCCGTGTCGACATCTGTGTCTGCCATCTGAGAGAGCGGGCGTTTTTGAGCCCCTGATGGCCTTTGAGACGCCTGGGCAGGCGCGGGCTGCGAAGCCGGCTGTCCCACAGCTGTTACGTCATCCACCCTTTTATGTAAGGAGTTGACACTGTCGGTTAATACCTTTCACCTATCCATCCACTCTGGTGTCGGCCCCACAGGGGGCGACATCACATATATCGGCCTCTGTTCTGTCACCATATAAGCCTCCTCATTCAACATGTCGACACAGCCGTACCGACACACCGCAGACACACAGGGAATGCTCTAAACGAGGACAGGACCCACAAAAGCCCTTTGGGGGGACAGAGTAAGAGTATGCCAGCACACACCAGAGCGCTATATATATACAGGGACTAACTGAGTTATGTCCCTAATAGCTGCTTTTTATATAATATACTGTATACAGTGCCAAATTTAATGCCCCCCCTCTCTTTTCCCTCTTACTGGTACATGTAGATTGCAGGGAAGAGCCAGGGAGCTTCCTTCCAGCCGAGCTGTGAGGGAAAAATGGCGCCAGTGTGCTGAGGAGATAGGCTCCGCCCCTTTTTCGCGGCCTATTCTCCCGTTTTTTATGGAATTCTGGCAGGGGTATTTACCTCATATATAGCCCCTGGGGCCATATATTGAGGTATTTTAGCCAGCCAAGGTGTTTTTATTGCTGCCTCAGGGCGCCCCCCCCCAGCGCCCTGCACCCTCAGTGACCGGAGTGTGAAGTGTGTGAGAGGAGCAATGGCGCACAGCTGCAGTGCTGTGCGCTACCTTGGTGAAGACAGAGTCTTCATGCCGCCGATTTTCCGGACCATCTTCTTGCTTCTGGCTCTGTAAGGGGGACGGCGGCGCGGCTCCGGGACCGAGCATCAAGGCTGGGCCTGTGGTCGATCCCTCTGGAGCTAATGGTGTCCAGTAGCCTAAGAAGCCCAATCCGGCTGCAAGCAGGCGAGTTCGCTTCTTCTCCCCTTAGTCCCTCGCTGCAGTGAGCCTGTTGCCAGCAGGTCTCACTGAAAATAACAAATTCTAAGACTATAACTTTCTAAGAGCTCAGGAGAGCCCCTAGTGTGCATCCAACCTCGGCCGGGCACGAAATCTAACTGAGGCTTGGAGGAGGGTCATAGTGGGAGGAGCCAGTGCACACCAGGTAGTCTAAGATCTTTCTAGAGTGCCCAGCCTCCTTCGGAGCCCGCTATTCCCCATGGTCCTTACGGAGTTCCCAGCATCCACTAGGACGTTAGAGAAATACATTTTAAGATAGGAAGGTACAAATTACATATTCACATTGCATCTATGGGCTGGATTCAAATGTCCCTTTCCTCCCTCAATCGTGCCCGTCAGCAGCTATTCTAATGTTGCTGCCAACGGGTGCGACATGTTTATTTCAGCTCGCTACCCCCAGGGGAAACAAGCTGAAATGTGTGCAAAGAGACCCATTTGGGCAACCAAACGGTGTCTTTTCACGATCGCGCCCATTACTTTATTCAGGTTTAGGTGCTTTGTGCACCTAAACCAGAGTGTAATGGGCGCAATAATTGAGGGCATTTGAATTTCCCTTATATGTGTGTGTGTGATATACACACAGACACACATACTGTATTTCTTTATATAATGGACACCTCAGTTTCTATTCATTCATGTCCTGCCCCCTACTCTGTCAGACCCCTTCCCCTCTACTTTTCTGACCCCAAACGCCACTCATTCTTGTTGAGTGCTGGTGGGCCCATTCAGAATTTTGCTATGGGGCCCACAAAGGTCTAGTTACGCCACTGGGCAGGGTTATAGAGGAGGCGGTGCAAGGCATCCTGGGAACAGTCAAAGCTTTAGCCTGTTGGTGCCTTGGATCAACATCCAACTCTACACCCCGATGTTAGTGTAGTGCCTTTTGGGGTTAAGGTTTTACAGAAAGTTACAGGTTTTTTTAATTTAGTAAAATATGCCCCATTTTAAAGATAGGGCATTTAAATTTGTTGCACCTGTGCAGTACATAGCAGCCTGCAGGGCATGTACAGTGGCTTCATTTGGGTGCACATACATTGCCGGCTCCTGGTCGCAAACTGAAATTATTGTGTGTAAGTGGAATTAGCGGTGTTTATGTCATACAGGGGGGTGGGGGAGGTTTGTGGTTGGCGGGGGGCACGCTGTGCGATTATTATCCTGCATCTATACATACATGCGCTAACACCTGGACATACACTGATGTACCCACACCTAATATCCATACATACACGCCCTGACACCTGGACATACACCAACATTCCCACACCTGCATCTATACATACACATGCTGACACCTGGACATACACCAACATACAAGCACCTGCATCTATATATACACGCGCTGACAAATGGACATACACCGACGTACCCACACTTGCATCTATACATACATGCACTGACATCTGGACATACAAGCACCTGCATCTATACATACACGCGCTGACACCTGAACCTACACTGACGTTCCCACACCTGCATCTATACATACACATTCTGACACCTGGACATACACAGACGTACCCACACCTGCATCTATACATACACGCGTTGACACCAGGACGTACACTGACGTACACACACCTACATCTATATATGCATGGATGCAAATGTGGGTACGTCTGTATACGTCCAGTTGTTAGCATGTGTATGTATAGATGTTAGGTGTGGGTACATCAGTGTATGTCCAGGTGTCAGCACATGTATGTATAGATTCACATGTGGGTACGTTGGTGTACGTTTAGGGGTCAGCGTGTTTATGTATAGATGTTGGTGTGTGTATGTCAGTGTACGTACAGATATAGGTGTATGTATGTATGTATGTATGTATGTATGTATATGTATGTATAGAGGAAGGTGTGATACATACATATAACACATACATGATAGATACATACATATATCACACACACAATAGATAGATAGATAGAACACATACATACAAGATAGATACATACATACATACATACATACATGATAGATACATATATACACACACATACGATAGATAGATAGATAGATAGATAGATACACATATATATATATATATATATATATATATATTCCATAGACAAAAAACCTTACGGTTTCACATGTCCCATTAAGGCTTCTTAGACATGATCGAAATTTCAGAAACCTGTTGTAACTCTTCCACTCAAACTCCAAAAAGCAATGAAATTCCGATCATTAAGGCTGACGCCTTAATGGACGTGTTCCTTGCACAATACAGATATGGTATGCCATCACAGCCTGTGGGTAAGTGCAGATTCAGCACTCTCACAGAGTGAGATTGCTGTCACTCACACAATGGTGGAGCTGCTAATTCACAGATTTGTGTGCTCATTGGAATACACACATGCAGTCTATGCAACTGAAGGTCTGAGCAGTTTTGTGGTGCTCCCATCCCACACAGTGCCCACAACCATCCCATTCAGTCACCACAACAATGCCACCTTGTTACAACATCCTTCTAACTCCATACATCCATCTCACTTAGTATACACATTTAGCTCCCTCAAACATCTTGGTTAATTGCTAAACTATAATACCCCATCTACGGTCTATGCATCTACACTTACTTCCCCTATACACCCCCATGCTGCCCGGTCTTCCCCAATCCCTACTGCTGTGTTCTCCCATCTGTGCTAGTCTGTACTAACTTATCTGTACCATCTGTCTCTCCCCACCTGTGCATTGTCTGTACCACCGTTTCCTTCTCTCTGTGCTGCTCAGTGTTTCCTTCTTCAACGTCACTCTGCCTCCTCCAGTACATGGCACACTGTCTTCTCTCCCATCTGCACCAGTTTTCTACCCATCCATGCCAGTGTTTTCAACCCATCTGCACCATTTCCCCCATCTGCACCGCTCTGTCTCCCTTCCCATACTTGCTGCTTAATCTACCCCCTATCCACACCACTCTTAGCTACATGAATGGGGTGACATCCTGAAGGTAAATTTAGTGGATCCTGCGCTCTTGGCAGGGGGATAACCGCCACAGCCCACCCCCCAGTGGTCCGGAAACGCCTCTG
This sequence comes from Pseudophryne corroboree, assembly GCF_028390025.1. Lineage (NCBI taxonomy): Eukaryota > Metazoa > Chordata > Amphibia > Anura > Myobatrachidae > Pseudophryne > Pseudophryne corroboree. The sequence goes on from NW_026967608.1 coordinate 743,319, forward strand.
TTGTGCAGACCATGCCCTGCCAATGGCATTCTAACGCTGTTTGCACGCCCCCCTCCTTCCCCGCAACCACCTCTGCCTATCAATCAGGCAGGGTGATAGCATCTCACTGGGCTCCTGGGGTACGCATGCGCAGTGCGGCCATTGCACGTGGGCACCTCACAAACTAATTCAGACTGCAATCGCTGCTGCTGCTGTGGTCTGAATTACCCCCTGTGTTTCTCTGTCCCCCCCATTAGTGCTGCTTAGTGTTCCCTCTATCCACACACTTCTGTTCCCCCATCCACACCGCTCTCCTCCCTCCAATCAATAACACTCTTACCTCATCTGAGCAGCTTTGTCTTCCGCTCAGACCTTCAGTTGCATAGACTGCATGTGTGTATTCCAATGAGCACACAAATCTGTGAATTAGCAGCTCCACCATTGTGTGAGTGACAGCAATCTCACTCTGTGAGAGTGCTGAATCTGCACTTACCCACAGGCTGTGATGGCATACCATATCTGTATTGCGCAAGGAACACGTCCATTAAGGCGTCAGCCTTAATGATCGGAATTTCATTGCTTTTTGGAGTTTGAGTGGAAGAGTTACAACAGGTTTCTGAAATTTCGATCATGTCTAAGAAGCCTTAATGGGACATGTGAAACCGTAAGGTTTTTTGTCTATGGAATTTCATCGCTTTTTTTAAATTTATTTTTTTTATTCAGAAATGTAAAATTTCACTGTAAGAATAAACATTTGATTTTTTAAATGTTTAATGAAAATGTTCGTATAACATCACTGTTCTGTGCAAAATTATTTTATTAACCAAACCGAATTGTTTAAGGTCCGTACACACTTAACGATTTAATGAGCGACGTCGCTCATTTTATCGTTAAGTGTGTATGCAGCCAGCGACAAACGATGCGCGGCCCCGCGGGTCGGCAACAATCGTCGCTGTCGGTAGGGCATGCAGGAAGGATGTGGACTGTCGTCCACGACCTTCATGCAGGGCTGGCGGGGGCGTGACGTCACTGAGCGATATGAGCGGTCATATCGCTCAGTGTGTACAGTCGGCCGCCGGCCGGCCCGGGAGGGGAAACATTAGACGATGTCGCTCACAGAGCGACATCGTTTAATGTGTATGGGCCTTTAGACTTTGGTCAAAATATTTTGCTGCCTTTGCAGCTGATGCAGGGAGGGGGGTAGGCGGCAGCAGCCTGTAACTGAGGCTGGAGGTAGGCGTGAAATGCATTGCTTGTACGTGTGAGTGCGTGGTGTCAGGTGCTGCGCGTGTATATGTGTGTGTGTGTGTCAGGTGCTGCCTGTGTATGTGTGTGTCAGCTCCTGTGTGTATGTGTGTGTCAGGTGCTGCGTGTATATATGAGTGTGTCTGATGGTGCGTGTGTATGCGTCAGCTGCCGCACGTGTGTGTGTGTGTCAGGTGTTGCGGGTGTATATGTGTGTGAGTATCAGGTGCTCCGCGTGTGTACAAGTGTATGTCTGGTGCTGTGCATGAATACGTATGTCTGTGTCAGGTGATGCGCGTGTACATGAGTGTGCGTCAGGTGCTGCGCGTGTACATGAGTGTGCATTAGGTGCTGCGCGTGTACATGAGTGTGCATTAGGTGCTGCGTGTGTACATGAGTGTGCGTCAGGTGCTGCGCGTGTACATGTGTGTGCCTCAGGTGCTGCACGTGTACATGTGTGTGCCTCAGGTGCTGCACGTGTCTATGTGTGTGCCTCAGGTGCTGCACGTGTCTATGTGTGTGTGAGTAAGGCACTGCGTGTGTATGTGTGTGTCTGATGGTGTGCGTGTATATGCATGTGTCAGGTGCTGCGTGTATATGCATGTGTCAGGTGCTGCGTGTATATGCATGTGTCAGGTGCTGCGTGTATATGCATGTGTCAGGTGCTGCGTGTATATGCATGTGTCAGGTGCTGCGTGTATATGCATGTGTCAGGTGCTGCATGTTTATTTTATTGTGTCTGATGGTACGTGTGTGTGTCAGGTGCCGCACGTGTATATGTGTGTGTGTCAGGTGTTGCGCGTGTATGTGTGGGTCAGGTGCTGCATGTTTATTTTATTGTGTCTGATGCTACGTGTGTGTGTCAGGTGCCGCACGTGTATGTGTGTGTGTCAGGTGTTGCGCGTGTATGTGTGTGTCAGGTGCCGTTCCCCTTCTTCCCATCCCAGCTCTCTCTGTAGAATACAGCTCTGCACCCAGAGAGAGGGAAAGACTAGGGGGCTGATCACTGCACTGCTCACTTTTTGGTCATGAGTTCGGCCTCCTGTTTCTTCCAGTGCTGTGTTCCTGCAGCCTAGCCCTCCCTGTTGTGCCAGAGAATCAGCCCTTCCTTCCCCTGACAGAGAGAGAGAGCCCGAGGCAGAGACACTCTTCCCGTAGCTGGCCTACCCCCAGTACTTCAGCACTGGCCATGCGGCAGTCAACAAAGGAGACCAGCAGGGGGTTCTGGCAGCATCAGCTGTGGCCGCAGCTGGATCGGGGAGGCCTGCAGTGTCTGAGGTGGGCAGCACTTCCTCCGCCGCTGTCACCTTCCCCTGCCGGAGAGAAAGCCAGAGACATACCCTTCCCGCAGCTGGGCTCCCCCTAGTACCTCAGCGCTGGACAGGCAGAAGTCTATGGAGGGGACCGGCAGGGGTTTCGGGCCGCAGCAGCAGCAGCGGCCGCAGTCAGATCAGGGAGGCCTGCAGGGTCAGAACTGGGCAGCACTTCCACCAACACTGTCACCTCTGTGCTGGGCATGTACACCAGTCCGTACGGACGGAGGTGTCCACAACAGGCAGCAGTATAATGAGTCAGACAAACTCATTACACACTGCCCACTGTTGCGCCGCATGCCCTCGATGGAGGAAGCCTAGATGCGGTCCCCAGCGGCAGCGAGGGAGAAGGGTGATCACATCACCCTTCAACCCGGCACCTAACAATCAGCTGGGGATCTGCAGTAGCTTCATCTCTCTCTTCCTCTCCCTCTCTGACAGCACAGCAGCCCCTCTGGGTCCCATGTAGCTCTGCCCCCCTGCTCACAGTTCACTCGGCCTCTCCTGATTAAAAAGAAAATAAGAGCCTGACCTGCTGCTCAGATGCGAGGAGGGGACGGGCGGTAGGTCCTCTGTGAGTACACTACACAGTCAAAATTAACTCTGACTCCTCACAACAGTGTGGACTGCGGGCGACGTCAGATGCCAATTTGGGTGTGCTTGCCGCACTACCTGCCCATCAAGCCCAACGTGGCATTTTGTATTAGGAACCCTATAACAGCATTCAGACATCTCAACATAACCCTCTGTTCCACGCTCTCTATGTACCCCATCTGTGTCATCCCTGTCTGTCTACCCCTCCCCTTAGAATGTAAGCTCTCACGAGTAGGGCCCTCTTCCCTCATGTGCTTATACTTTTCTTACTTTAATAATCCTCAACCGCCCAGATCCCACAGTTTTTTGACCACCTGGAACTTATCTCTATGTTTACTGGTGTAGTTATGCTTAGCTGCCCTGTACTTGTCCTATATTGTATTCAACTGTAAGTCACTGTTTTCCTATTTTTTATGTGCATTTGTACTCTGTAATCGGGCGCTGCGGAACCCTTGTGGCGCCATATAAATAAAGGATAATAATAATAATAATAATATGACGCTGCCATCCATACACTTCCGCTCTCATACATCCGTACACCGCCACTCTCATACATCCGCACACTGCCGCTCTCACACAACTGTACACTGTTGCTCTCATACATCCATACACTGCCGCTCTCATACATACATACAACCCCGCTCTCATACATACGTACAACCCCGCTCTCATACATCCGTACAACCCCGCACTCTTACAGCCGCACTCTTACAGCCGTACTCTTACAGCCGTACTCTTACAGCCGTACTCTTACAGCCGTACTCTTACAGCCGCACACTGCCGCACTCTTACAGCCGCACACTGCCGCACGCATACAGCCGCACACCATCGCACTCATACAGCCGCACACCGACGCAGTTATACAGCCGTACATTGCCGCTCTCATACATCCGCACACTGCCGCTCTCATACATCCGCACACTGCCGCTCACATCTATACATACATAGCCTCCATGCATCTACACATCCAATCCCCGCGCAAGGGAACACTGAAATCACTATCACTTTTCCCCGGGGTGTGACCACAGCCAGCCACTACTCCGGCCACCTTCTTGTGACACCAAAATGCATCTTACCTATCATCAGGGTCGTGCTGCTGCTGGGGGCAGGTTGCTGCCTCAGTCTCCTAGTTGGTGCTGCGATTGGAGGGGGTACTGCTTCCCTGTGCTGCCACTGTCTCCCGGATCATCGTGCCGCTGGCTGAATTGCAGCTTGACGCTACTGCTACCGGGAGTAACAGCTTCCTGACTGTTGTTGCTGGTGGCTGCCTACTGCTCATTGCCGCCGGAACACTGACCGGCTCGGCAGTGATGCTGGCGGAGGAGTAGTGGCGGTGGGGTGGTGCCTTCTCCCTTCCCTCGAGCATGCCGCAGTGTAAAAAATAAGATTTTACTTACCGATAAATCTATTTCTCGTAGTCCGTAGTGGATGCTGGGACTCCGTCAGGACCATGGGGATTAGCGGCTCCGCAGGAGACAGGGCACAAAAATAAAAGCTTTAGGACTAGGTGGTGTGCACTGGCTCCTCCCCCTATGACCCTCCTCCAAGCCTCAGTTAGGATACTGTGCCCGGACGAGCGTACACAATAAGGAAGGATTTTGAATCCCGGGTAAGACTCATACCAGCCACACCAATCACACCGTACAACCTGTGATCTGAACCCAGTTAACAGTATGACAAACGTAGGAGCCTCTGAACAGACGGCTCACAACAATAACAACCCGATTTTTTTGTAACAATAACTATGTACAAGTATTGCAGACAATCCGCACTTGGGATGGGCGCCCAGCATCCACTACGGACTACGAGAAATAGATTTATCGGTAAGTAAAATCTTATTTTCTCTGACGTCCTAGTGGATGCTGGGACTCCGTCAGGACCATGGGGATTATACCAAAGCTCCCAAACGGGCGGGAGAGTGCGGATGACTCTGCAGCACCGAATGAGAGAACTCCAGGTCCTCTTTAGCCAGGGTATCAAATTTGTAGAATTTTACAAACGTGTTCTCCCCCGACCACGTAGCTGCTCGGCAGAGTTGTAATGCCGAGACCCCTCGGGCAGCCGCCCAAGATGAGCCCACCTTCCTTGTGGAATGGGCCTTGATAGATTTAGGCTGTGGCAGGCCTGCCACAGAATGTGCAAGTTGAATTGTGCTACAAATCCAACGAGCAATCGTCTGCTTAGAAGCAGGAGCACCCAGCTTGTTGGGTGCATACAGTATAAACAGCGAGTCAGATTTTCTGACTCCAGCCGTCCTTGAAATATATATTTTCAATGCCCTGACAACGTCCAGCAACTTGGAATCCTCCAAATCGCTAGTAGCCGCAGGCACCACAATAGGCTGGTTCAGGTGAAACGCTGAAACCACCTTAGACAGAAACTGAGGACGCGTCCGCAGTTCTGCCCTGTCCGAATGGAAAATCAGATATGGGCTTTTATACGATAAAGTCGCCAATTCTGACACTCTGCTGGCTGAAGCCAGGGCCAGTAGCATGGTTACTTTCCATGTAAGATATTTCAAATCCACCGATTTGAGTGGCTCAAACCAATGGGATTTGAGAAAATCCAAAACTACATTAAGATCCCACGGAGCCACTGGGGGCACAACCGGGGGCTGTATATGTAGTACTCCTTTTACAAAAGTCTGGACTTCAGGAACTGAAGCCAATTCTTTCTGGAAGAAAATCGACAGGGCCGAAATTTGAACCTTAATGGACCCTAATTTGAGGCCCATAGACAATCCTGTTTGCAGGAAATGTAGGAATCGACCCAGTTGAAATTCCTCCGTCGGGGCCTTTCTGGCCTCACACCACGCAACATATTTTCTCCAAATGCGGTGATAATGTTGTGCAGTCACCTCCTTCCTGGCTTTTACCAGGGTAGGGATGACCTCTTCCGGAATGCCTTTTTCCCTTAGAATTCGGCGTTCAACCGCCATGCCATCAAACGCAGCCGCGGTAAGTCTTGGAATAGACACGGTCCCTGCTGAAGCAGGTCCCGTCTTAGAGGTAGAGGCCACGGATCTTCCGTGAGCATCTCCTGAAGTTCCGGGTACCAAGTTCTTCTTGGCCAATCCGGAGCCACGAGTATCGTTCTTACTCCCCTTTGCCGTATAATTCTCAGTACTTTTGGTATGAGAGGCAGAGGAGGAAACACATACACTGACTGGAACACCCACGGTGTTACCAGAGCGTCCACAGCTATTGCCTGAGGGTCTCTTGACCTGGCGCAATACCTGTCCAGTTTTTTGTTGAGGCGGGACGCCATCATATCCACCTTTGGTTTTTCCCAACGGTTCACAATCATGTGGAAGACTTCTGGATGAAGTCCCCACTCTCCCGGGTGTAGATCGTGTCTGCTGAGGAAGTCCGCTTCCCAGTTGTCCACTCCCGGAATGAACACTGCTGACAGTGCTATCACATGATCTTCCGCCCAGCGAAGAATCCTTGCAGCTTCTGCCATTGCCCTCCTGCTTCTTGTGCCGCCCTGTCTGTTTACGTGGGCGACTGCCGTGATGTTGTCCGACTGGATCAACACCGGCTGACCCTGAAGCAGGGGTTTTGCCAGGCTTAGAGCATTGTAAATCGCTCTTAGCTCCAGTATATTTATGTGAAGAGACATCTCCAGGCTTGACCACACTCCCTGGAAGTTTCTTCCCTGTGTGACCGCTCCCCAGCCTCTCAGACTGGCATCCGTGGTCACCAGGACCCAGTCCTGTATGCCGAATCTGCTGCCCTCTAACAGATGAGCACTCTGCAACCACCACAGAAGAGACACCCTTGTCCGTGGAGACAAAGTTATCCGCTGATGCATCTGCAGATGCGATCCGGACCATTTGTCCAGCAGATCCCACTGAAAAGTTCGTGCGTGGAATCTGCCGAATGGAATCGCTTCGTAAGAAGCCACCATTTTTCCCAGGACTCTTGTGCATTGATGCACAGACACTTTTCCTGGTTTTAGGAGGTTCCTGACAAGTTCGGATAACTCCCTGGCTTTCTCCTCCGGAAGAAACACCTTTTTCTGAACCGTGTCCAGAATCATTCCCAGGAACAGCAGACGTGTCGTCGGGGTCAATTGAGATTTTGGAAAATTCAGAATCCACCCGTGCTGTTGCAGCACTACTTGGGTTAGTGCTACTACGTCCTCCAGCTGTTCTCTGGACCTTGCCCTTATCAGGAGATCGTCCAAGTAAGGGATAATTAATACGCCTTTTCTTCGCAGAAGAAACATCATTTCGGCCATTACCTTGGTAAAGACCCGAGGTGCCGTGGACAATCCAAACGGCAGCGTCTGAAACTGATAATGACAGTTTTGCACCACGAACCTGAGGTACCCTTGATGTGAAGGGCAAATTGGGACATGCAGGTAAGCATCCTTGATGTCCAGGGACACCATAAAGTCCCCTTCTTCCAGATTCGCTATCACTGCTCTGAGTGACTCCATCTTGAACTTGAATTTTTGTATGTACAGGTTCAAAGATTTCAGATTTAGAATAGGTCTTACCGAGCCGTCCGGCTTCGGTACCACAAATAGTGTGGAATAATACCCCTTTCCCTGTTGTAGGAGGGGTACCTTGACTATCACCTGCTGAGAATACAGCTTGTGAATGGCTTCCAATACCGTCGCCCTGTCTGAGGGAGACGTTGGCAGAGCAGACTTTAGGAACCGGCGAGGGGGAGACTTCTCGAATTCCAACCTGTAACCCTGAGATACTACCTGCAGGATCCAGGGGTCCACCTGTGAGTGAGCCCACTGTGCGCTGAAATTCTTGAGTCGACCCCCCACCGCCCCTGAGTCCGCTTGTAAAGCCCCAACGTCATGCTGAGGGCTTTGCAGAAGCCGGGGAGGGCTTCTGCTCCTGGGAGGGAGCTGCTTGGTGCACTCTCTTACCCTTTCCTTTGCCTCGGGGCAGATATGACTGTCCTTTTGCCCGCTTGTTCTTATAGGAACGAAAGGACTGCGGCTGAAAAGACGGTGTCTTTTTCTGTTGGGAGGGGACCTGAGGTAAAAAGGTGGATTTCCCGGCTGTTGCCGTGGCCACCAAATCCGATAGACCGACCCCAAATAATTCCTCCCCTTTATACGGCAATACTTCCATATGCCGTTTGGAATCCGCATCACCTGACCACTGTCGCGTCCATAACTTCTTCTGGCAGATATGGACATCGCACTTACTCTCGATGCCAGAGTGCAAATATCCCTCTGAGCATCTCGCATATAAAGAAAAGCATCCTTTAATTGCTCTATAGTCAATAAAATACTGTCCCTATCCAGGGTATCAATATTTTCAGTCAGGGAATCCGACCAAACCACCCCAGCACTGCACATCCATGCTGAGGCGATGGCTGGTCGCAGTATAACATCAGTATGAGTGTATATACTTTTCAGGGTAGTTTCCAGCCTCCTATCAGCTGGATCCTTGAGGGCGGCCGTTTTAGGAGACGGTAACGCCACTTGTTTTGATAAGCGTGTGAGTGCCTTATCCACCCTAGGGGGTGTTTCCCAGCGCGCCCTAACCTCTGGCGGGAAAGGATATAATGCCAATAACTTCTTTGAAATTAGCAGTTTTCTATCGGGGTTAACCCACGCTTCATCACACACTTCATTCAATTCCTCTGATTCAGGAAAAACTACAGGTAGTTTTTTCAGACCCCACATAATACCCCTTTTTGTGGTACTTGCAGTATCAGAGATATGCAAAGCCTCCTTCATTGCCGTGATCATATAACGTGTGGCCCTACAGGAAAATACGTTTGTTTCTTCACCGTCGACACTAGATTCGGTGTCCGTGTCTGGGTCTGTGTCGACCGACTGAGGTAAAGGGCGTTTCACAGCCCCTGACGGTGTCTGAGACGCCTGGACAGGTACTAACTGGTTTGCCGGCCGTCTCATGTCGTCAACTGATTTTTGTAACGTGCTGACATTATCACGTAATTCCATAAACAAAGCCATCCATTCCGGTGTCGACTCCCTAGGGGGTGACATCACCATTACCGGCAATTGCTCCGCCTCCACACCAACATCGTCCTCATACATGTCGACACACACGTACCGACACACAGCAGACACACAGGGAATGCTTTTATCGAAGACAGGACCCCACTAGCCCTTTGGGGAGACAGAGGGAGAGTTTGCCAGCACACACCCAAGCGCTATAAATATATAGGAACAACCCTACAGAAGTGTTGTTTCCTTTATAGCAGCTTAATATATCAATATCGCCAAAAAAGTGCCCCCCCTCTCTGTTTTTTTACCCTGTTTCTGTAGTGCAGTGCAGGGGAGAGTCCTGGGAGCCTTCCTCGCAGCGGAGCTGTGCAGGAAAATGGCGCTGTGTGCTGAGGAGATAGGCCCCGCCCCCTATTTCGGCGGGCTCTTCTCCCGGTGTTTGTGAGACCTGGCAGGGGTTAAATACATCCATATAGCCCCAGGGGCTATATGTGATGTATTTTTAGCCAGAACAAGGTATTATCATTGCTGCCCAGGGCGCCCCCCCCAGCGCCCTGCACCCTCAGTGACCGCTGGTGTGAAGTGTGCTGACAACAATGGCGCACAGCTGCAGTGCTGTGCGCTACCTCATGAAGACTGAAAAGTCTTCTGCCGCCGGTTTCTGGACCTCTTCACTTTTCGGCATCTGCAAGGGGGTCGGCGGCGCGGCTCCGGGACTGGACTCCATGGCTGGGCCTGTGTTCGATCCCTCTGGAGCTAATGGTGTCCAGTAGCCTAAGAAGCCAATCCATCCTGCACGCAGGTGAGTTCACTTCTTCTCCCCTAAGTCCCTCGTTGCAGTGAGCCTGTTGCCAGCAGGACTCACTGAAAATAAAAAACCTAATAACTTTTTCTAAGCAGCTCTTTAGGAGAGCCACCTAGATTGCACCCTGCTCGGACGGGCACAAAAACCTAACTGAGGCTTGGAGGAGGGTCATAGGGGGAGGAGCCAGTGCACACCACCTAGTCCTAAAGCTTTTATTTTTGTGCCCTGTCTCCTGCGGAGCCGCTAATCCCCATGGTCCTGACGGAGTCCCAGCATCCACTAGGACGTCAGAGAAAAATAAATAATAAATAGAGAGCATACCAGGGTGAGAGTCTGTATGGATCACAGTGATTACACGGGGCACAGCATAAGGACACCTTGCTGTGAGGGGCTCTGCCCACACAGATTGCTGCACTCTCTCTGATGTCAGCCGCTGCCCTCTCGTTCTCTGGGCGGCCAGTTCCAGTGTGAGGTAGGAGAGAAAGAGAACACACAGGTGTTGGGCGCCGTGGTCCGCGATGTCCTCGCGGCCTGGCGCCTAGCAACTAGGGACGCCGAGCGTGCTAGCCGCTGGCTCCCTAGCAACGCTAGGACACCGGGCGCGCTGAGCCGCCTGGACCCTAGCAACGGGGACGCCACGGACGGACTGCGCTCCCCTTGCAGGGTCAATCAAGTGAACTACACACACACACTTGTCTTCTGGTCGTGCAGCAAGGCAGCTGCACGGCATTGTGCTAATCAGGCTCTAAACTTCTGATTGGAGGACTCCCTGCTAAATACCTTCTCAGTGCTTCACACAGACGCCGGTAATAGCTTCCTGCATGCTGCTTTGGTATGCTGACGTCTGTTCCAGTTCTGCTGTGTCCGGTCATTCCTGTCCTCAGAGTTCCTGAATCTTAGTGTTGTCATCTCTTCCCAAGGAGTCTTCCAGTCCTCATTTACCCGCAACAGTCGCTAGAGGATCTCGTGTGGTTTTCGTGAGTGGCGGCTCTGCCGCGTGCTGCGGCCTAGGCCGCTTTATTTTGTATTCTGTGTTGGTGCATTTGCGGAGGTTTCCGCTCCCACAGTCCTCTCCGGAACTCGCCGGTGCCGGGTAGAAGAGTGGACAAGTGGGTATTTTGGTTGTCCTTTTCCCTGGCGGTTTTCCGCACATACTCTAGTTTAAAGTTAGTTTTGAGCCCCTGGCTTTGTTGTTTAGTAGAGGGCCCCTTGTTATCACCCTGTCTCGGATTTCTCTTTGTCTCCCATTAAGACCTGAGGGGGCATCGGAGTTGGGCAGACGTAATCCGCCCTTCAAACGCGGCTGCCATGGGCCCAAGCAACCATAGTCTCGCAAGAGATTTCTGACAGCACGGGCGAGACAACGGAGATAGGGCGCCAGGGGCTATTCCCGTTCCCACTCCCTTTCCAAGCATTACGTTCCAGTACTCAGGTCCTTGCTATAAGATATCCCCAGACCAGAGTATTGGAATCATAACAACAGGAGAGCAGCCCTGATATATAACAGAGGTGGAAGTTCTATAGGCAGCAGAGACAGAGACCAGCCAGCCAGTCTCCCAGTGCCCTGATCACTGCACGCCGCCAGCACAGCATTACAGGAGGGTCCTATAGTGCTGCCCTGAGCTAACAGGTGTGTGTACCAGTGTGCTGCGCCCTGGTGTCTCTGAGAGGGGTGAGGTCACCGTGCCGCTTTAGTATATGGCTTTTCCTTAGTACTGTAAGTTACAGCCCTGCACTAGTAGTGGCAACTCTGCCCTATGTGAACCTGTGAGGTTATTTTCCTATTTACAGAATAACCGGGGAGAAGGCGGCCATATTGCGGCTCTCAAGAGAAGGCACTCTAGTACACCCCCTGCTGGCGGCCACTGCGCAGGCGCAACAAATTGAAATGCCCGATCTCTATAATGGGGCATATTTCTCTTAATTAAAAAAAACCTGTAACTTTCTGAAAAACCACAACCCCAAAAGGCACTTCACAGGGACATGCTCTATCTAATAAAACAAACCCCAAGTCATATATATATATATATAAAATAAGATTTTACTCACCGGTAAATCTATTTCTCGTAGTCCGTAGTGGATGCTGGGACTCCGTAATGACCATGGGGAATAGCAGCTCCGCAGGAGACTTGGCACAACTAAAGAGAGCTTTATGACTACCTGGTGTGCACTGGCTCCTCCCCCTATGACCCTCCTCCAGACCTCAGTTAGGATACTGTGCCCGGAAGAGCTGACACTAAGGAAGGATTTTGAATCCCGGGTAAGACTCATACCAGCCACACCAATCACACCGTACAACTCGTGATATTATACCCAGTTAACTGTATGACAACAACGGAGCCTCTGCACAGATGGCTCTCAACAATAACCCTTTTGTTAACAATAACTATGTACAAGTACTTGGGATGGGCGCCCAGCATCCACTACGGACTACGAGAAATAGATTTACCGGTGAGTAAAATCTTATTTTCTCGGACGTCCTAAGTGGATGCTGGGACTCCGTAAGGACCATGGGGATTATATCAAAGCTCCCAAACGGGAGGGAGAGTGCGGATGACTCTGCAGCACCGAATGAGCGAACTCCAGGTCCTCCTCAGCCAGGGTGTCAAACTTGTAAAATCTTGCAAATGTGTTTGACCCCGACCAAGTAGCAGCTCAGCAAAGTTGTAAAGCAGAGACCCCTCGGGCAGCCGCCCAAGAAGAGCCCACCTTCCTCGTGGAATGGGCTTTTACTGATCTAGAATGCGGCAGTCCCGCCGCAGAATGTGCAAGCTGAATTGTGCTACATATCCAGCGAGCAATAGTCTGCTTTGAAGCAGGAGCACCCATCTTGTTTGGTGCGTAGAGGATAAACAGCGAGTAAGTTTTCCTGACTCCAGCCATTCTGGAAACATTAATTTTCAGGGCCCTGACTACATCCAGTAACTTGGAATCCTCCAAGTTCCGAGTAGCCGCAGGCACCACCAGGGGCGGAACTGTGGGAGGCAGTGGAGTCGGCTGCCGCCGGGCTCCTGGCCACAAGGGGGCGCATCTCCTCCACTGTCTCCCGCAGCCTGAGAACTGCGCTGCTATTGCAGATGGAGGAGCTGTGTCAGTGACACGGAAGCTGCCTCCTGTAGAGAGAGATGGCACTGGCTGCAGCTAGGGGGAGCTCCAGAGCACAGCTCCTCCCGGGCCCTTAGTAAGCCAGCCGAGGGAAGCTCAGAACTCTCTGCTCCTCCATGCTCTGGATAATAGCCAAAGGTAGGCACTGTGTGGGGGGTGGGGGAGAGGTGTATTTGGGGGGGAAGTACTGTGTTTTGTGTGTGCTTGTTTTTAAGTGAGGTGTGTGTGTTTTTAAGGAAAGTTGTACATTCAAGTAAAAGAGGCATGTGTGATGTGTGTGTGAGAGTGGCATGTGTGTGAGAGGCATGTATGTGTATGTAAGTGAGAGGCATATGTGTGTGTGTGTGTGTGTGTGTGTGTGTGTGTGTGTGTGTGTGTGAGGCATGTGTATGTAAGTGGGAGGCATGTGTATGTAAGTGAGAGGCATGTGTGTGTGTGTGTGTGTGTGTGTGTGTGTGTGTGTGTGAGAGGCATGTGTATGTAAGGGGCCCTACACACTAGGCGATGCGCCACCAAGGTGCCCGACGGCCGACGAGCGACCCGGCGGCGGGGGGGCAGTGACGGGGGGAGTGAAGTTTCTTCACTCCCTCCGTCACTCGGCTCCGTAGACTTGCAGGCAAATATGGACGATCTCGTCCATATTGGCCTGCATGCACAGCCGACATGGCCCCAGCGATGAACGAGCGCGGGGCCGCACATCGTTCATCGCTGGGGACTCCACACTGCACGATATGAACGATATCTCGTTCATTAATGAACAAGATCGTTCATATCGTGCAGTGAAATCGCTATGTGTGTAGGGCCTATAAGTGAGAGGCATGTGTATGTAAGTGAGAGGCATGTGTATATGAGAGGCACGTGTATGTGAGAGGCACTTGTGTGAGAGGTGTGTGTAAGTGAGAGGCACGTGTGTGAGAGGTGTGTGTAAGTGAGAGGCATGTGTATGTAAGTGAGAGGCGTGTGTGTTTAAGTGAGACGTGTGTGAGTGTTTAAGTGAATGAGGCGTTTGTGTTTTTTTTAATATATATCTAGTGTTCACGCTAGGTGTCTGCCCCTTTTTTAGACAGCTGAATCCCGCCCTGCCCGTTTTTGTGCGCCCTGCCGCCCCGCCGTTTGCTGCCTGCCGGACCCCTCCACGTCGGCCAGCCGTGCGCCGCCAGACCCGGTACGTACATGAGAGTCCCCCTGGGCTAAATTAACCTTGTAAGTATTTTGCAGCTGTAAACATTAATCTCAGTGCTCTCTACCTGGTGCAATGTATCTCAGTGCTCTCTACCTGGTGCAGTGTGCCTCAGTGCTCTCTACCTGGTGCAGTGTGCCTCAGTGCTCCCTACCTGGTGCAGTGTTCCTGAGTGCTCTCTACCTGGTGTAGTGTGCCTCAGTGCTCTCTACCTGGTGCAGTGTGCCTCAGTGCTCTCTACCTGGTGCAGTGTGCCTCAGTGCTCCCTACCTGGTGCAGTGTGCCTCAGTGCTCCCTACCTGGTGCAGTGTGCCTGAGTGCTCTCTACCTGGTGCAGTGTGCCTCAGTGCTCTCTACCTGGTGTAGTGTGCCTCAGTGCTCTCTACCTGGTGCAGTGTGCCTCAGTGCTCTCTACCTGGTGCAGTGTGCCTCAGTGCTCCCTACCTGGTGCAGTGTGCCTCAGTGCTCCCTACCTGGTGCAGTGTGCCTCAGTGCTCCCTACCTGGTGCAGTGTGCCTGAGTGCTCTCTACCTGGTGCAGTGTGCCTCAGTGCTCTCTACCTGGTGCAGTGTGCCTCAGTGCTCTCTACCTGGTGCAGTGTGCCTCAGTGCTCTCTACCTGGTGCAGTGTGCCTCAGTGCTCTTTACCTGGTGCAGTGTGCCTCAGTGCTCTCTGCCTGGTGCAGTGTGCCTCAGTGCTCTCTACCTGGTGCAGTGTGCCTCAGTGCTCTCTACCTGGTGCAGTGTGCCTCAGTGCTCTCTACCTGGTGCAGTGTGCCTCAGTGCTCTCTACCTGGTGCAGTGTGCCTCAGTGCTCTCTACCTGGTGCAGTGTGCCTCAGTGCTCTTTACCTGGTGCAGTGTGCCTCAGTGCTCTCTACCTGGTGCAGTGTGCCTCAGTGCTCTCTACCTGGTGCAATGTATCTCAGTGCTCTCTACCTGGTGCATTGTGCCTCAGTGCTCTTTACCTGGTGCAATGTGTCTCAGTGCTCTCTACCTGGTGCAATGTGCCTCAGTGCTCCCTACCTGACGCAATGTGTATAATGTGCTCTATCTGACGCAATGTGTATAATGTGCTCTATCTGGCGCAATATGTATAACGTGCTCTACCTGGCGCAGTGTGTATAGGAGGTTCTAACTGGTGCAATGTGTATTAGGGGCACTACCTTCCCCACGAAACAACGCCCCTAGATTTTTGCTGCGCACCTTCGGTGCGCACTGTCCATGTTTTGGCCATAGGAATGGGAGCACCAAGCATTATAGTATGTACCTAAGTTTGCCCATCTAACTTAAAAATGTGCCCTCCCGAATGAAAAATGTGCCCTCCCCGTGATCAGCACCCTGCCCTAAAAAAAAATACCACAGTGAACACTAATTATATTGGCACACCGCTGCGCCAAAGCATCTCCATGGAGACCTGGCGGGTGAGGGAGCACTGTAGGTGTACTATAATGGTATGCTGGTGTCTGTTTTATTGTAATGACTGACTTGGAGTGCGTCCACTTTCTATGTGTATCTATATTACTATTGGGAAAGGTACCTGAGCACGCTGCTACTGTTCACCCTGGGTGCCGGATAGCTACATATGGTATGTGTGTGTATGTGTAGGGGGGCACCAAAATGTATCATGCCTCCGGGCGACTAGGACGAACTTACGCCACTGGGCACCACAATAGGTTGGTTCAAATGAAACGCTGAAACCACCTTAGGCAGAAATTGGGGATGAGTCCTCAATTCCGCCCTATCCATATGGAAAATCACATAAGGGCTTTTACATGACAAAGCCGCCAACTCTGACACACGCCTGGCCGAAGCCAGGGCCAATAGCATGACCACTTTCGACGTGAGATATTTTAACTCCACGGTTTTAAGTGGCTCAAACCAATGTGATTTAAGGAAATCCAACACCACGTTGAGATCCCAAGGTGCCACTGGAGGCACAAAAGGAGGCTGAATATGCAGCACTCCTTTAACAAAAGTCTGAACTTCCGGCAGGGAAGCCAGTTCTTTTTGTAAGAAAATCGACAGAGCCGAAATCTGGACCTTAATGGACCCCAATTTGAGGCCCATATTCACCCCTGACTGTAGGAAGTGCAGGAATCGACCCAGTTGAAATTCCTCCGTTGGGGCCTTCCTGTCCTCACACCAAGCAACATATTTTCGCCATATGTGGTGATAATGTTTTGCGGTCACGTCCTTCCTGGCTTTGATCAGCGTAGGAATGACTTCCTCCGGAATGCCCTTTTCCTTCAGGATCCGGTGTTCAACAGCCATGCCGTCAAATGCAGCCGCGGTAAGTCTTGGAACAGACAAGGCCCCTGCTGCAGCAGGTCTTGTCTGAGCGGTAGAGGCCATGGGTCCTCCGAGATCATTTCTTGAAGTTCTGGGTACCAAGCTCTTCTTGGCCAATCCGGAATAATGAGTATAGTTCTTACTCTTCTCCTTCTTATTATCCTCAGCACCCTTGGTATGAGAGGAAGAGGAGGAAACACATAAACCGACCGGTACACCCACGGTGTCACTAGAGCGTCCACCGCTATCGCCTGAGGGTCCCTTGACCTGGCGCAATAGTTTTCTAGCTTTTTGTTGAGGCGGGACGCCATCATGTCCACCTGTGGCCATTCCCATCGGTTTGTAATCAGCCGGAAGACTTCTGGATGAAGTCCCCACTCTCCCGGGTGGAGGTCGTATCTGCTGAGGAAGTCTGCTTCCCAGTTGTCCACTCCAGGAATAAACACTGCCGACAGTGCTAACACGTGATTTTCCGCCCATCGGAGAATCTTCGTGGCTTCTGCCATCGCCATCCTGCTTCTCGTGCCGCCCTGTCGGTTTACATGGGCGACCGCCGTGATGTTGTCTGACTGAATCAGTACTGGCTGACTTTGAAGCAGGGGTCTTGCCTGACTTAGGGCATTGTAAATAGCTCTTAGTTCCAGAATATTTATGTGTAGGGACATTTCCTGGCTTGACCATAGTCCCTGGAAATTTCTTCCCTGTGTGACTGCTCCCCAGCCTCGAAGGCTGGCGTCCGTGGTTACCAGGACCCAGTCCTGTATGCCGAATCTGCGGCCCTCCAGAAGATGAGCACTCTGCAGCCACCACAGTAGAGACACCCTGGTCCTTGCAGACAGGGTTATCCTCTGATGCATCTGAAGATGCGATCCGGACCACTTGTCCAACAGATCCCACTGAAAGATCCGTGCATGGAACCTTCCGAACGGAATTGCTTCGTAAGAAGCTACCATCTTTCCCAGGACTCGCGTGCAGTGGTGCACCGACACCTGTTTTGGTCTTAGGAGGTCTCTGACTAGCGATGACAACTCCTTGTCCTTCTCCTCCGGGAGAAACACCCTTTTCTGTTCTGTGTCCAGAACCATCCCCAGGAACAATAGACGTGTTGCAGGAACCAGCTGCGACTTTGGAATATTCAGGATCCAGCCGTGCTGTTGTAGCACCTGCCGAGCAAGTGCTACTCCGATCAACAACTGTTCCTTGGACCTCGCCTTTATCAGGAGATCGTCCAAGTACGGGATAATTATAACTCCCTTTTTTCGCAGGAGTATCATCATCTCGGCCATTACCTTGGTAAACACCCTCGGTGCCGTGGACAGACCAAACGGCAGCGTCTGGAATTGGTAATGACAGTCCTGTACCACAAATCTGAGGTACTCCTGGTGAGGAGAGTAAATGGGGACATGCAGGTAAGCATCCTTGATGTCCAGTGATACCATGTAATCCCCTTCCTCCAGGCTTGAGATAACCGCCCTGAGCGATTCCATCTTGAACTTGAACCGTTTTATATATGTGTTCAAAGATTTAAAATTTAAAATGGGTCTCACCGAACCGTCCGGTTTCGGTACCACAAACATTGTGGAATAGTAACCCCTTCCTTGTTGAAGGAGGGGTACCTTGACTATCACCTGCTGCGAATACAGCTTGTGAATTTGCCTCTATCACAGCCTCCCTGTCCAAGGGAGATGTTGGCAAGGCAGATTTTAGGAAACGGCGAGGGGGAGACATCTCGAATTCCAGCTTGTATCCCTGAGACACTACTTGTAGAATCCAGGGATCCACCTGTGAGCAAGCCCACTGATCGCTGAAGCACTTGAGACGGGCCCCCACCGCACCTGGCTCCACCAGTGGAGCCCCAGCGTCATGCTGTGGACTTAGCGGAAGCGGGGGAGGACTTTTGTTCCTGGGAACTGGCTGTATATATATATATATATATATATGCACACACACTCATGTATATACATGTATACACAAATACACGTATGTACATGTTTATGTATGTATAATACACTGATAGAGTACATTATATTTATGAATTAATTGCTTCCCGATTCTGCAGCAGCATCATCAGCACCATCAGTGTTACTCACAGTCACTTCACACTGACTGCTGCACAACATATCACTTAATTTCCGGGCCGCCCGCCACCTGGTGAAGAGACAAGGGAGAAAAAGGACCAGCAGTGCCACGTTGAGCGGAAGTATTGTGAATTAGTTACCCACACACTCCTTGTGACACCTGCTCCCAGTCTGCCCTCCCACCCGCCGCCTGCCATCCGGAACCCGCACTGACAAGTAAGTCTCAGCAGAATGTGTCTGCCGGCGGCTCCCAGTCCCCCCTAGAGGAACACTGCCAGTGGTGTGGCAGCCGCGGCACACTAGGACTGAGAGACCGCAGCGGGAGGAAAGCACGGGTGGGCGGGAGGAGAGCATAGGCGGACATCACCACGTCACATTGCAAGGTGACACCTGTCCCCCCAGTGAGGCCGCCGACGAATGCACTCAGCATAGTATTAGCAGCAGGCAGAGGGGGGGCGGGCGCAGCGGTGGTGGGAGGTACGGAAATGAGCTACAGGCTAGGCTCCACCGATCACACACTCAGCGATCACTGTGCTACAGCAAGCGTGGCGTGCAGCGGTGCTGGACATTAGGGAGTGCCTGTGCGCACCAGGCACCCCCTGTACGCACGCCTATGCCCTACCACCCCCCATATGCCACACTACATCACTATGCTATAGCCCTCCCATATGCTGCACTTCATAGTTACACTATACCCCCCATACAACATACTACATCACCACACTACACTACTCACAATAAAATTAAAACATCCCAGTTCCTCATTCTTAATGAGCTCACGTGAGTTCTCTCCCCAACGGAGCTCCAGACCAAGCAAGAATGAAGACACCAGCAGCGTGTAGGGGGCAGGCCTGGTCCACTTGTCAGGAGAGAGCAGTCACTGGAGGGTAAGAAGGGGGCGGGGCCTAGTCCTACAGACGGGAGAGAGCACAGACAGGAGAGAGCAAGGTACAGGGGTAGAAGGGGACGGCTGATGTGAAGGGGGCGGGGCCTATTCTTGCATTCTTTCAAAATTCGACTTTTTAAAATTCGACATTTGACAAATTCGACTTTTCTGCAATGGTACAAATGCGGCAATTCAACAAAAGTATATTCAATTGAAGTTTGTCAATTCGACAACAGTGCTTTTAAACAGTAAATTCGTCATTTTCAATCCGCCACACTTTGCAGGCGGAATCTAATAAAAAAAATTTAAAACATGTTTTTTTTGGGGTAATAGCATATCTATTTATATTAGAAGGGATTAGGTACTTGGTTTGTCTTTTTTGGAGGCACAAGTATTATTTATATATTTTTTAAAAGATTATTATTTTTTTTATTTTTTTTAAATGGAATGTGAAAAACCCGGAAAAGAAAAATTGCGTGGGGTCCCCCCTCCAAAGCATAACCAGCCTCGGGCTCTTCGAGCCGGTCCTGGTTCTAAAAAACCGGGGGGAAAACGGACAGGGGATCCCCCGTATTTTTAAAAAACCAGCTCCGGGCTCTGCGCCTGGTGCTGGTGCAAAAAATACGAGGGACAAAAAGAGTAGGGTCCCCATTATTTTTACACCAGCATCGGGCTCCACTAGCTGGACAGATAATGCCACAGCCGGGGGTCACTTTTATACAGTGCCCTGCGGCCGTGGCATTAAATATCCAACTAGTCACCCCTGACCGGGGTACCCTGGGGGAGTGGGGACCCCTTCAATCAAGGGGTCCCCCCCCCAGCCACCCAAGGGCCAGGGGTGAAGCCCGAGGCTGTCCCCCCCATCCAAGGGCTGCGGATGGGAGGCTGATAGCCTTGAGAAAATTGAAAGAATATTGTTTTTTCCAGTAGTACTACAAGTCCCAGCAAGCCTCCCCTGTAAGCTGGTACTTTGAGAACCACAAGTACCAGCATGCGGGAGAAAAACGGGCCCGCTGGTACCTGTAGTTCTACTGGGGAAAAAATACCCAAATAAAAACAGGACACAGACACCGTGAAAGTATAACTTTATTTCACACCTGCCGACACACACATACTTACCTATGTTGACACGAAGCAGTCGGTCCTCTTCTCCAAGTAGAATCCACGGGTACCTGAAAATAAAAGATAATTATACTCACCTGATCCAGGTTCCAGATTAAATCCACGTACTTGGCAAAACAACAAACCGAACACCCGGACCAGACGGACTGAAAGGGGTCCCATGTTTACACATGGGACCCCTTTCCACGAATGCAGACATCCGAATCTCGCGGGAATCCGACAGCGGGATGATGACGTTCGGGCGCGCTCGGGTTAGCCGAGCAAGGCGGGAAGGTTCGAACCTGCCTCGGACCCATGTAAAATGGGTGAAGTTCGGGGGGTCCGGATTCCGACGAACCGAACCCACTCATCACTAGTATGTACGTGTGTGTCAGGTGCCGTGCGCGTGTGTGTCAGGTGTCGTGCGTGTACGTGTGTGTGTGTGTCAGGTGGCGCGTACCTACATGTGTGTATGTCAGGTGCTGTGCATGTGTGTACGTACACGCGTGTATGTGTCAGGTGCCGCACGTGTACGTGTGTGTGTGTGTGTGCCAGGAGCCACGTGTGTACATGCGTGAGGGTGTCAGGAGCCGCGCGTATACGTACATACGTGTAGGTGTCAGGTGCCGCGCGTATACATACGTGTGTGTGTCAGGAGCCGAGCGTGCACGTACATGTGTGTGTGTCAGGAGCAACGCGCGTGTGTGTCAGGAGCCACATGTGTGCATACGTGTGTGTGTCAGGTGCCACACGTGTACGTACGTACGTACGTACGTGTGTGTTTGTGTGTGTGTGTGTGTGTCAGGTGCCGCGCGTGTACGTGTGTGTGTCAAGTGCCGCGTGTGTACGTACGTATGTGTGTGCCTGGAGCCGCGCGTGTACATGCATGTGTGTGTGTGTCTCAGGTGCTGTACGTGTATGTGTGTGTCTCAGGTGCTGCACGTGTATGTGTGTGTATTTCAGGTGCTGCATTTGTATGCGTCAGCTGCCACGTGGGTGTCAGGTGTTGAGCGTGTTTGTGTCAGCTGTCGCATCTGTATATGTGTGACTGTCAGGAGCTGCGCGTGTATGTGTGTGTCAGGTGCTGTTCATGTATGTGGGAGTGGCAGGTGCTGCATGTGTATATATGTGTGAGTGGCAGGTGCTGCGTGTGTATACGAGTGTGTGTGAGGTGCTGCGAGTGTATGTGTGTGTTAGGTGCTCTGAGTGTATATGATTGTGTGTCAGGTGCTGTGCGTGTGTGCGTTAAATGCCACATGTATATATGTGTGTCAGGTGCTGCGTGTGTGTGTGTGTGTGTGTGTCAGGTGCTGCATGTTTGTATGTTTGTATGTGTGTGTGTGTGTGTGTGTGTCAGGTGCTGCATGTCTGTATGTGTGTGTGGGTGTGTCAGGTGATGCATGTGTGTGTGTGTGTGTGTGTCAGGTGATGCATGTGTGTGTGTGTGTGTCAGGTGCTGCATGTCTGTGTGTGTGGGTGTGTCAGGTGATGCATGTGTGTGTGTGGGTGTGTCAGGTGATGCATGTGTGTGTGTGTGTGTGTGTGTGTGTCAGGTGCTGCATGTCTGTGTGTGTGTGTGTGTGGGTGTGTGTGTCTGTCAGGTGCTGCATGTGTGTGTCAGGTGCTGCATGTCTGCGTGTGTGTCAGGCGCTGTATGTCTGTGTGTGTGTGTCAGGCGCTGCATATCTGTGTCAGGTGCTGTGTGTGTGTGTGTGCGTGTGCGTGTCTGTCAGGCGCTGCGTGTCTGCGTGTCTGTCAGGCGCTGCGTGTCTGCGTGTCTGTCAGGCGCTGCGTGTCTGTCAGGCGCTGCGTGTCTGTCAGGCGCTGCGTGTCTGTCAGGCGCTGCGTGTCTGTCCAGCTAGTGGAGCCCGATGCTGGTGTAAAAATAATGGGGACCCTACTCTTTTTGTCCCTCGTATTTTTTGCACCAGCACCAGGCGCAGAGCCCGGAGCTGGTTTTTTAAAAATACGGGGGATCCCCTGTCCGTTTTCCCCCCGGTTTTTTAGAACCAGGACCGGCTCGAAGAGCCCGAGGCTGGTTATGCTTTGGAGGGGGGACCCCACGCAATTTTTCTTTTCCGGGTTTTTCACATTCCATTTAAAAAAAATAAAAATAATAAGCACAGCAGGTGAGGGGGGGTAGGCCGGACACACAGCAGGGGAGGGGAGGGTGGCCGGACACACAGCAGGGAGGGGGGGGGGGTAGGCCGGACACACAGCAGGTGAGGGGGGGGGGGCTGGACACACAGCAGGTGAGGGGGGGGTCTGGACACACAGCAGGGAGGGGGGGTAGGCCGGACAAACAGCAGGGAGGGGGGGGGGGTAGACCGGACACACAGCAGGGAGGGGGGGCTGGACACACAGCAGGGGAGGGCAGGCTGGACACACAGCAGGGGGGGGGTAGGCTGGACACACAGCAGGGGGGGGTAGGCTGGACACACAGCAGGTGGGGGGGTAGGCTGGACACACAGCAGGTGGGGGGGGTAGGCTGGACACACAGCAGGGGGGGGGGTAGGCCGGACACACAGCAGGTGAGGGGGGGCTGGGTGGCCGGACACACAGCAGGGAGGGGGGGGGTAGGCCGGACACACAGCAGGTGAGGGGGGCGGGTGGCTGGACACACAGCAGGCGAGGGGGGGGGCTGGACACACAGCAGGTGAGGAGGGGGGGGGGTAGGCCGGACACACAGCAGGTGAGGGGGGGGTAGGCCGGACACACAGCAGGTGAGGGGGGGGGTGGCTGGACACACAGCAGGGAGGTGAGGGGGGGGGGTGGCTGGACACACAGCAGGGAGGGAAGGGGGTAGGGGGGTGGCCATATTATAATAACCATGTGGGGGAGGAGTCTGCGGCGGTGGGTGAATGAGATGTGGGGGCAGGCTGCTAAAGTTGCAGGGAAGGAGGGGGAGGGAGCCGGAGGGATCTGAACATGAGCCGCACGTCCCGCTGCCGGTAACTACCGCAGAGTATGTATCTATGCTCCGATGCCACTGCTACTGTTGCCAGTCTCCCCCCCCCTCCCCAGGATGGAATACATGGTGGGGGCAGGCTGCTAAGGGTGCAGGGGAGGAGGGGAAGGGAGCCGGATGGATCTGAATGTGAGCCGCACGTAAGGGACCATACTGATCCTCCCCACCTCAGCCCGCTGGTGCTGCCGCTGCTGCCTGACTTCTTCCGTGCAGCACAGCTGTCTTCTCCGGCTGCCGCTCCCGCACCCGCTTCAGGTGTGGGGGTACCACACCGCTCAGTAGGCAAGCGCTGTCAGTCAGGAGTCAGCGCTACACCGGATGTCTCTTCTGGATGTCCTCTGACTTTCTCCTGCGGCGCAGCTCCAGCTATTCCTCCCGCTGCGGCTCCCACTTCAGGTAAGGGGACCATATTGCTCAGTAGTGAGCACTTTCGGTAAGCCTGCGGCTGCTATGCCGCTACCCCTCTCCTCCACAGTCCTAATGGGTCGCTGCAGTCTGTAAGGGACCGCAGGTGCACACACCCAGGAACCGCTGGCTCTCCTCCCGCCGCCAGCAGCTACTTTTATAACCTCAGCCTGCACGAGACCCCTTCCCTCACTCACTCACTCACTCTTGCTCTCCTGGCGGCCACTGCGCAGCCGCAACAAATTGAAAAGCCCTATCTCTATAATGGGGCATATTTCTCTTAATTAAAAAAACCCTATAACTTTCTGAAAAACCACAACCCCAAAAGGCACTACACTGGGGCATACTCTATCTAGTAAAACAAACCCCAAGTCTTAATTCGTCCTCTATCCGGAGTTATGCCTTCCCAAAAAATATCTAATTCACTCTATAGGAAAACGGTGTCAAAAAGCCACAAAGGAAGTCACAGAAAAAAACTGACAGTTGGAACTTTAGGTTACTCCCAATTCCTCATTTTTTATTATTTTGCCCTGAAATTTGGCATGCAGCACCGGGTGACGATTCTACACGCCCATGCCAAATTTCAGCTCAGTACGTCCAATCAGTTTTGAGGTGTAGCCCCTCAAACACCATGCCCCCATCTCAGAAGTTCCCTGTGGGAGAATTCCGTTTGTTCGATTCAGCCTTAATATAAGGGCACGACCGTGCCCTTATAATATATCACAAACATATATGATTCATACATATATCACACACACATACATGATACATACATGAGAAAGACCTGGGATGGTGATGAGGCCCGGGCCCCCTGCTGATGTTGCGTTGAGGAAGGCAGTGTTCCAGGGCGGATGCCAGTCGGGGAGAGCGCCGTGCAGCCCGGGAAAAATACTGCTGAGGAGCTACATCTGGAAGAGCCCCAGGGAGGGAGAGTGTCACATGCCCCATCCTGCGCGGCACACTCTGCAGGCCTGCACATGGGAAGGGAGGTCTCTGGCCACACATACTCACCCTGCTGCTGAAGCCCCGCTGCTGTCCTCATCAGCGCTCTCCAGCGGGGAGCGGGGCCAGGATGAACCTCAACCTGTGAGAACTATCTTCATGATCAAGAGATCTCATATGCAAGATAAGTATGTGTTGGGAAAGGGCTGGGGAGGGCGGCTGCTCGGGCACACCCTCGTCAAGTTAAGGAGATTTAACTGAGGAAGCACAAGGGAACTCTCGTCTGGGGACAACAACTGCAGGGAGACCACATCTTTTCAGATGAACATGGGAGGGCGGAAGGCTGCCTAATACTGAAGCACCCTCAGACATTAAACCATATGCAACAACTATTGCAAGCATTCCTGGGGGAAGGTCTGCAGCAGACGGATTTGCATTCGGTGATGTCATCCAAGCAGTGGGCCAAAGTTGGCTGGAACCCTCATCTGTATATGAAAAGAGAAAAGGGGCATGCGGGGCATGGCGGTCTTTTGCGGCGCTTGGATAACGCCAAGTTTGCATTAAACACCGCCACCCTCCTTCGGTGTGGGGCTCATGTTGGCCATGCCCAAGCCCCTGAAGCATTCAAGCTGATTTCTTGCAGCAGCTGGGCACTGTAACAGCTTCAGAGCTGCTCTACAAGACAAATAAAAGGGTGTGGGCCCTGCAGCACCACCGGTAGTTTGCATACACACATATATAGGACAGCATCTCTTATATGCCCCAGGGTCAATAAAATAGTATCCTTGTCTAGGCTATCCATCCCCTCAGATAAGGCATTTGTCCATGCCGCTACAGCACTACACACCCAGGTCGACGCAATTGCCGGTCTGAGTAAGGTACCTGAATGTGTATAAATGGACTTCAGGGTAATCTCCTGTTTGCGGTCAGCACACTCTTTGAGGGTAGCCGTATCCTGGGACGGGAGGGCTACCTTCTTGGATAAGCGTGTTAATGCTTTGTCCACCCTAGGGGAGGATTCCCATCGTAACCTA
This sequence comes from Pseudophryne corroboree, assembly GCF_028390025.1. NCBI lineage: Eukaryota > Metazoa > Chordata > Amphibia > Anura > Myobatrachidae > Pseudophryne > Pseudophryne corroboree. The sequence goes on from NW_026967608.1 coordinate 769,190, forward strand.
TCCGTTGATGGGAAAGGATACGCCATAAGAATCCTTTTGGAAATCTGCAGTCTTTTATCTGGAGATTTCCAAGCTTTTTCACATAACTCGTTCAGCTCGCGTGAGGGGGGAAAGGTTACCTCAGGCTTCTTTCCCTTGTACATATGTACCCTCTTGTCAGCGACAGGGGGTTACTCTGTGATGTGCAAAACATCTTTTATTGCCATAATCATAAATCGAATGGATTTTGCCAATTTTGGCTGTAACTTTGCATCATCGTAATCGACACTGGAGTCAGAATCCGTATCGGTATCTGTGTCAACAAACTGGGATAGTGGGCGCTTATGAGACCCTGACAGTCCCTGCAACATAGGATCAGGCATGGGTTGAGACCCTGACTGTCCCGAAGCTTCTGCCTTGTCTAATCTTTTGTGCAATGAGTTTACACTAGCATTTAAAACATTCCACATATCCATCCAATCAGCTGTCGGCGGAGACACCACATTCATTTGCTCCCGCTCCTCTCTAATATAGCCTTCTTCCTCAGACATGTCGACACACGTGTACCGACACACCACACACACAGGGAATGCTTTTTCTGAAGACAGTTTCCCCACAAGGCCCTTTGGAGAGACAGAGAGGGAGTATGCCAGCACACACCCCAGCGCTATATAACCCAGGAATAAAACAGTAACTTAATGTTTGCCCAGTAGTGCTGCTGTATGTAATTTGCGAATTATGTGCCCCCCCCCTCTTTTCAACCCTCTTGTCTAACGTGGTATAAGCAGGGTAGAGTCCAGGGAGCTTCCTCTCAGCGGTGCTGTGGAGAAAAAATGGCGCTGGTGAGTGCTGAGGGAGAAGCCCCGCCCCCTCGGAGGCGGGCTTCTGTCCCGCTTAAACTGTAAAATTGGTGGGGGCTCATACATATATACAGTGCCCTGCTGTATATATGTTATATTTTTGCGAAAAAGGTTTATATTGCTGCCCAGGGCGCCCCCCCTGCGCCCTGCACCCTTACAGTGACCGGAGTATGTGAGGTGTATGGGAGCAAAGGCACACAGCTGCAGTGCTGTGCGTTACCTCAGTGAAGATCATGAAGTCTTCTGCCGCCTCTGAAGTCTTCTTTTCTTCTCATACTCACCCGGCTTCTATCTTCCGGCTCTGCGAGGGGGACGGAGGCGCGGCTCTGGGACTGACGGCGAGGGTGAGATCCTGCGTACCAATCCCTCTGGAGCTAATGGTGTCCAGTAGCCTAAGAAGCAGGACCTTGCAACTCAGAGAGTAGGGCTGCTTCTCTCCCCTCAGTCCCTCGATGAGGGAGTCTGTTGCCAGCAGTGCTCCCTGAAAATTAAAAACCTAACAAAATACTTTCTGTCAGAAAGCTCAGGAGAGCTCCTGAAAAGCACCCAGTCTCCACTGGGCACAGTATCAAACTGAGGTCTGGAGGAGGGGCATAGAGGGAAGAGCCAGTGCACACCCAGAACTAAAGTCTTTCTTAAAGTGCCCATGTCTCCTGCGGAGCCCGTCTATCCCCATGGTCCTTACGGAGTCCCCAGCATCCTCTAGGACTTTAGAGAAAATAGGATTTTAATACCTACTGGTAAATCCTTTTCTCTTAGTCCGTAGAGGATGCTGGGCACCCATCCCAGTGCGTACTGTGTCTGCAGTTATTAAATGGCCCTTAACTCCAGAACATTTATGTGGAGACAAATTTCCTGACTTGACCATCTTCCTTGGATGTTTTCCCCCTGTGTGACTGCTCCCCAGCCTCGGAGGGTTGCATCCGTGGTCCCTAGGATCCCGTCCTGGATCCCAAACCATCGCCCCTCTAGGTGGTGAGAACTGTGCAGCCACCAATGGAGTGAGATTCTGGTCTTGGAAGACAGGATTATCCTCCGGTGCATGTGTAGGTGGGATCCGGACCACTTGTCCAACAGGTCCCACTGGAACACTCTGGCATGGAGCCTGCCAAACTGAATGGCCTCGTAGGCCGCAACCCTCTTCCCCAGCAACCGAATGCATTGATGGATTAACACTCTTGCTGGTTTCAGAATTTGTTTGACCAGATTCTGGATCTCCAGAGCCATTCCACTAGAAGAAAACCTCTTCTGTGTCCAGTATCACTCCCAAAAACAACAACCGCGTCATTAGGACCAACTGCGATTTTGGCAAGTTTAGGAGCCAACCATGTTGTTAAAGAACTGTCAGGGAGAGTAGATGTTTTGCACCAACTGGTACCTGGATCTCGCCTTTATCAGGAGATCATTCAAGTACGGGATAATTGTGACTCCTTGCTTGCGAAGGAGAACCATCATTTCCGCCATCACCCTGGTGAAAATCCTCGGAGCCGTGGACAGACCAAACGGCAACGTCTGAAATTGGTAATGACAATCCTGAATTGCAAACCTCAGGTAGCTTGATGCAGTGGCTAAATGGGAACATGTAAGTAGGCATCCTTTATGTCTACCAAAACCATGAAATCTCCTTTATCCCCCGGACTGGAGATCACTACCCTGAGAGATTCCATCTTGAAATTGAATTTCTTTAGGTAGAAATTAAGGGATTTCAGATTTAAGATTGGTCTGACTGAGCCGTCCGGCTTCGGGACCACGAAGAGGCTTGAATAAAAACCTTCTCCCTGCTGACTAAGGCTGATTTGAACAATCGGTGAGGGGGAACTTCTTGAAACCCCAGTTTGTACCCTTGGGACACTATTTGTAAAACCCACGAGTCCAGGTCCGAATGAATCCAGAACTGACTGAAGAGTTTTAGACGTGCCCCCCAGTGGCGGAACTAGCGAGCAGTGGGCCCATGTGCGACAAAATGGCTTGGGCCCCCCCCCATCCCATCCAAGTCCACCCCCTCACCCCTGGAGAGGATCTGGTGAGGGGGGCCTGCTCAGGGAAGTGGATACCTAGCAACAGTGCCGTAACTAGACATTTTAGCAGTGTGTGCAAGAAACGGCATTGGAGCCCCACCCCTGCATGCAAAACAGGGGCAGTGCGCGCCGTAGGCGCGCGCCAAAAAACATAGTGGCGTGGCTTCGTGGTTAAGGGGTGTGGCCACAAAATAATACCAATTCATAAAACGGTGCACAGTAGTCTCCATTGTTCAAATTACGCCGCACAGTAGCACCACTACACCAGGTAGAGACCCTTTTACACCTTACGGCGGACAGATTCCTCTTTTTACACATTACAGCAGACAGCGTCCTCTTTTTACACATTACAGCAGACAGCGTCCCCTTTTTACACATTACGGCAGACAGTATCCCCCTTTTTTACACAACGGCAGACAACGTGCCCTTGTTACACATAGCGGCAGACAGCGTACATTTTTTTCACATAACGGCAGACAGCCTGCCCTTGTTAAACATAGCGGCAGACAGCGTACACTTTTTACACATAACGGCAGACAGCCTGCCCTTGTTAAACATAGCGGCAGACAGCGTACACTTTTTTCACATAACAGCAGTCAGCCTGCCCTTGTTACACATAATGGCAGACATCGTACACTTTTTACACATTACAGCAGACAGCTTGCCCTTGTTACACATTACAGCAGACAGCTTGCCCTTGTTACACATTATGGCAGACAGCGTGCCCTTGTTACACATTACGGCAGACAGCATCCCCCTTGTTACACATTACGGCAGGCAGATTCCCCCTTGTTACACATTGCGGCAAGCAGATTCCCCCTTTTTACACATTGCGGCAAGCAGCTTCCCCCTTTTTACACATTGCGGCAGGCAGATTCCCCCTTTTTACACATTGCGGCAGGCAGTCCCCCTTTTTACACATAGCTGCAGGCAGATTCCCCCTTTTTACACATAGCGGCAGGCAGATTCCCCCTTTTTACACATTGCGGCAGGCAGTCCCCCTTTTTACACATAGCTGCAGGCAGATTCCCCCTTTTAACACATAGCTGCAGGCAGATTCCCCCCTTTTACACATAGCTGCAGGCAGATTCCCCCTTTTTACACATAGCGGCAGGCAGATTCCCCCTTTTTACACATAGCGGCAGGCACATTCCCCCTTTTTACACATAGTGGCAGGCAGATTCCCCTTTTTTACACATAGCGGCAGGCAGTCCCAAGAAAGAAAGAAAGAAAGAAAGAAAGAAAGAAAGAAAGAAAGAAAGAAAGAAAGAAAGAAAGAAAGAAAGAAAGAAGAATTATACTTACCCTCTCCGCTGGCTCAGGCTCCTCGTGCAGCTTGACGATTCCCGGGCAGTAGAGAAGGAGGAGGAGGGAGGTGGAGGAGGGAGCCGCAGCAGCGCTGTGTTATTGGTGGAGGCGCTGCTGCTGCTGCCCCTCTGCTTCACTATAGGCTGTTCTCGGAAGACAGCCTATAGTGAAGCAGAGGGGCAGCAGCAGCGCCTCCACCAGTAACAAAGCGCTGCTGCGGCTCCTTCCTTCACCTCCCTCCTCCTCCTCCTCCTCCCCCCCGTGCCGCTGCTCCTCTCATCTCCAAGCGACCCTCCTCCCTCTTCGTGTGTTACAGAGGCGGCAGCGTGTCTGGTGCTGCGGCTGCTGCCCGTAGTGCCCTGGCCTGATCTGTTCGTTACGACGGGCGGGCGGCGGGAGTCGCAGGACGCAGACCCGACGGGAGCGCTGGTGTGCGGCTGCGGCATGATACAATGAGTCATTGTGACTCATTGTAATGCCGGCGGCTGTGGGCCCTTGAGTGCGGCGGGGCCCCAGTGCAATGCACTGCCTGCCCTGCCAGAAGTTCCGCCCCTGGTGCCCCCCACTGGTGTGGGCTCCTGCAAGAGAGCCCCAGCGTCATGCAGTGGATTTGGCAGAAGCAGAGGACTCTGCTCCTGCGATCTTGAAGAGGCTTCTTGGAGTCAGCATCAGCATTCCCTTGGTGAATCCACAATGCCCTCCTATCCGAGACTGCCATGAAATTGGCCCGTGAGCACTTGTGCCCGGTGTAGGATTTTTAAATATGTGTAGTTTACTGTATGCAAGGGTTTAAAACCTTTTAGGAACTGAGATCTAAGGTGTATTACATGTAGTTTAAAAAAAAACAAAAAAGGTTTATTTTATGGCAGTAGTTTCCAAACTGGGGTTCTTGCACTGGTAGCATAGTTTGGTGGTCCAGGACCAATTAAAATTATTTATACTTTATTAAATTGGCAAAACCATTCCCTCACAACATAACTGAACCTGAGGATGACATGCTATAAACACAATTTACTTAATTTTATATTTTTTTCTGAATTTCTCAATAAAAAAAACTTTGGCCTAGGGGTGCCGTGAAACAAATTTTGATACTATTTATTTATATAGTGCTCTTTCTCCAACAGGACTCAAGGCGCTTGAGATATGGCTTCTGGAACTGAACACAGGATTCTAAATGTGGCTGTACCAAGGACCTATACAGTGGCATTACAGGTTGAGTATCCCTTATCCAAAATGCTTGGGACCAGAGGAATTTTGGATATCGGATTTTTCTGTATTTTGGAATAATTGCATACCATAACGAGATATTATGGTGATGGGACCTAAATCTAAGCACAGAATGCATTTATGTTTCATATATACCATATACACACAGCCTGAAGGTCATTTTAGCCAATATTTTTTATAACTTTGTGCATTAAACAAAGTGTGTGTTCATTCACAGAATTCATTTATGTGTCATATACACCTTATACACACAGTCTGAAGTTCATTTAATACAATATTTTTAATAACTTTGAGTATTAAACAAAGTTTGTGTACACTGAGCCATCAAAAAACAAAGGTATCACTATCTCAGTCTCACTCAAAAAAGTCCGTATTTCGGAATATTCCGTATTTCGGAATATTTGGATATGGGATACTCAACCTGTATTACTTTTTTCTGCTACTGGTTCTTTACCTATGCAAACAAGCATCTGACTTGCCTTTCCTATTGCTTTGTTACATTGCTCACCTGAAATAGTAATACTTAGATAGCTTTCCTCTTGCCATTATAATGCCCTTAATATTATAGTTAGCCTTTGTATTTTTGAGAAGTGTATGATTTTGCATTTTTTGGCATTAAATGTTGCCATGTTCTTGACCATTCCTCTAGTCCAGGGGCGGAACTGCCAGAGACAACGGAGTCAGTTGCCGCCGGGCTCCAGCCCTAAAGGGGCTTCCTCCATTGCCCTCCGGCTGTTACGTGCCCTTCCTACTAAATAGACAAAGGCGCTACCAGCAGGGTCTCGCAGTTTGTACATTCCATGCCGTAACACCCTTCTTTCCACCTTTTTCAAGACCCAGCCCAGCAGCCTCGCCGCTGCCACCACCGCTAGCTGCAGCACTGCCAGCGGTGGGGTGCCCCTGCTTCTTCTCACACCACAGATAGCTGGGCAGCACTGCAACTGCCTGCCTGATTGCTCCGCCCCCTTCCGGCTCCCAAGCACCTCTGCTGCCCAGTGATCCAGGAGCCTGCTGCTAGGAAGAAGTGGCCGAGCTTCAGCAAGCGAGTCTGGACACTAGCGGAGGAAGTCATGATAACCAGATAATGGGGAGTGGAGAGCCAGTTCCAAGGTAATACTTTATACAGCTGGTTGAGATCCTGGTCGGTGGATATGGATTCCAAGAAAACCCTGGAGGTGCTTCCTTTCAAGGGAGACACTCTCTTTGGAGAAGACCTCAATAAGATTGTAGCTGATCTGGCTACTGCTAAAACAGCTTGCCTACATAGTATGACTCCTACCACGCAGAAGGCTAAAAGTACTTTCCCTTGGCCCTTTCATCCTCAAGGTAAAGCGTACCCAAGGTCAGGCATACCCAAAGCAAGCTCATGCTTCCAGACCTGCCAAGCCCAGACTGAAGCAAGCCTGGGCTGCCCATCAGCCTGCTTCCAAAACAGACAAGCCTGCCGCATGACGGTGCAGGCCTCCCTCTGGGGGATCCCAGGGTGGGGGGCCCGACTTCTAGGTTTGGCATAATTCTAAGCTAGAGAATTCTGTTTGGAGCTCACCTTGTACTTTGTGAAGAAATAATCAGCATTGTGGCTGAGCAGATACATGTAGTGTGTGGCTGCAAACTGCATGGATCTGCTGCGTTGTAATGCTGATACTTTTTTTTTCAAAGTGCCAATAGCTTTATATAATGTTCACAATTTTTATGCAGGATCAAATAGCTCAATAGGTAGGGTGTTTGATTAGAATTCAACAGGTTATAGGTTTGAATCCTGGGTATGGTAGTTTGAGATGTGTTATTTAATAAAGTATGTTGTTCTGACTGCCGGCATCCTATCACCTGGGATATCATACTAAATAAATGGAGTTGATCAATTTTTTTTTTTTTTTTTTTAAACTAGGGACAATTTCCAGATACTTTTCTTTATAACTGAGATTGCCCCCTGGAACTTCACATCAGTTGACAACTATGCATGAGTGGGCAGTGCTTGCTCTGGATCTGCCCACCCATTTATGTGCCGTCATAAAAGAAAGCACAACTGACAGTTATCCTGGGCGTACACTACACAATTATCTGTCAGGCTATCTATCCAGTCTGGATGGATGGAATGAAAATCTGGTAATGTATAGGAGCAAATGTCAATTAACCATTTGCTCCCAAACACTAGAAAAGTGGTCAAAAATGGTCATTACACAAATTGGTTAAACCCAAAATTTAACCAATTTGTTTAGGGGACCATTTTTGTCCATTTTCTAGTGTTTGAGAGTAAATCGTTGATGGTCATTTGCTCACATAGATAACCGGATTTCTATTCCAACCAGCCAGTGTTGGAGATATGGTCTGCCAGATTACATAATGCATACCAGAGCCATAACTAGACTTTTTGGTGCCCTGTGACAGATAATTATATGCCCCCCCCCCCCCTCCCCATTTTTGCAATATGGACAAAAGGCGCATGCCTTGTGGGGAAGGGGCATAACAAGATTGGTCTCAGAGAAAGCACATGAGATTTGAAGATATATCTAGTATACTTGACACTCAATGGTTTGTGGTATTGCCGGGGTGCCCTCCTTAAATGCATATACAGTCACACATGGCGTGTTTGTGCAAATGGCATATCAGCAGTCAGCACTAACTGGTGACATGCCATTTGTACAAGTAAGCCATGTGTGACTAATATATAAACATACTTTATTAAATAACACCTCAAACTATCATACCCAGGATTCAAACCTATAACCTGTTGAATTCTAATCAAATACCCTACCCATTGAGCTACTTGATCCTGCATCTATTCTAACCTCCAAAAACAGATTCAGTTGCATTTTCCAGCGTGTTTTGTTTGCGCCTTTGCAAATGTCTTACATCGACAAACTTATTTAGTACTATTTTGCAAATAGGGTTACATTGTCGCAACATTGTGTTCCCTAATTGCTTGATTTTTTTAAATGCAACAATTGATAAAGACACCTGATAATTGCTCTGTGGAGTCTTATTTTGTGTCTACTTCTTATCTACATTTAATTCCCTACCTCTAATCAAGGCATTTTTAAATGCTGGGGGCTGCCAGGACGTGAGGCCTACCTAGACTTTAGATCTGAATTTGAATGTACTTGTGAACTAACTTAATTTCCTACTTCTAAATTCATTCCTAAATTCACTACTTACATTAATCCTGTAGTTGGGCATTTTGAACCTTCAATTGTGGGCATTGTTTTGTATCCAGACCAGCAGCTGGTGGTGTGCATTTGCTGGAAAGGCATCGAAGACCTCCGATATGCTACATCTCCTGATGTGTGTCTCCCTCAAGTGGCTGTCAGCAAATGCATGCTAGACACCCCATTCCAAGCTGATTGTGACATCACGGAACATGCATCATAGAACAGGCATGCTAGAATATGGGTCTTCAACCTGCGACCCTCCAGCTGCTGTGGAACTACATATACCAGCATGCCCTGCCTCAGTTTTAGCATACCTTAATAGCAAAACTGTGGCAGGGCATGCTGGGATGTGTAGTTTCACAGCAGCTGGAGGGCCACAGGATGAAGACCCATGTGCTAGAGCCAAGCCGCAGGTACATTGAATGCTAGCAAGCTGAATGTTTAAATCATTTTTGTTCCGCAGCATTCCAATGCGGAAGATTCCATGGAACCAGAGATTATTCCATTGAGAAGGACATGCTGCCTGGATGACTGCACTGTGCAAATTAAATCACGGAGCCAGTTGGCTTGTGGGTGGCTCTGGTGACTGGGTGGTTGGGTGGGCGGTGTGTCGGAGGTGAAGCACATGCAAATGAATGTGTATCATCCAGCTAGTGAGAGTGAAAACTCATGCAGGAGTGTGCCTGCTTGTCAGTGGGTTATGCACCTTGCCAGGCGTCAAATCTACATGGAGCAGCTGGAGGGGACAAGAGCAGGTTGTCAAAATATAGATAGAAGAGCATATATGCTGGCGCATTCTCCATGATTGTGTCAGCTTATGTTTTGGTGCACTGCACTTTCCTTCACTAAGTTTTAGCCATTTTGGTTAAACGCAAGTGTAGTGGCTTCTCGCCCTTTTGGCTGTGATCTTGTATCGTGGTTGAAGAGTCTGCTGGAGGGATTGTTTTCTTCATTGGCGAGAGACTGAAGATATTCCAGGATGGAAGGCTTGGGAACACTATCCGTTTTTCAGTTGTGGAAGAGTTGAAAGACCGGATTGGACTACATTCTATAGTAAAGGATATCTTTGTATTTATTAATCCTCCCTTTATATGTGTCTGTCTTTCAATAAAGCTTCGGGCTTGTGATTCCCTCACCCTCTTACACTCCACACCCATAGCCTTATTAACTGTTGTATTATTGTATTGTTTAAATGTATAGTGCAGTTCATGATTTATAGTGTAGGCTGGCCTGTGCTGTAGTTCTTGAACTGTACTATACCGACAGCATTTGTATTGTGTTTTGGCTGTGCTGCAACACGGTACTTATGTGTGTAATGTTTATGTATGTTTTTTTGCTTCTTTATGTCAATAAAGACTGCTTTTTCAATCCAATATCTGAAAACAATCAATGTTAATCTTTGATGGCAATAGAAGTGGTATGATATTTGCTGCTTTTGAAAGGCAATATCTGATATGTCCCCTATCTGGGAACCATATATTAAATGGCTTTTCAGAAAAGGGAGATGGGAGAAGAGCTTTCAGTACTTGTAGGACCGATGCTCATTTCCTATTCTAGCCTCCAAAAACAGATTCAGTTGCATTTTCCAGCGTGTTTTGGATGCGCCTTTGCAAATGTCTTACATCGACAAACTTATTTAGTACTATTTTGCAAATAGGGTTACATTGTTGCAACATTGTGTTCCCTAATTGCTTGATTTTTTAAATGCAACAATTGATAAAGACACCTGATAACTGCTCTGTGGAGTCTTATTTTGTGTCTACTTCTTATCTACATTTAATTCTCTACCTCTAATCAAGGCATTTTTAAATGCTGGGGGCTGCCAGGACGTGAGGCCTACCTAGACTTTAGATCTGAATTTGAATGTACTTGTGAACTAACTTAATTTCCTACTTCTAAATTCATTCCTAAATTCACTACTTACATGAATCCTGTAGTTGGGCATTTTGGGACTCCGATTGTGGGCATTGTTTTGTGTCCAGACCAGCAGCAGGTGGTGTGCATTTGCTGGAAAGGCATCGAAGACCTCCGATATGCTGCATCTCCTGATGTGTGTCTCCCTCAAGTGTCTGTCAGCAAATGCCTGCTAGACACCCCATTCCAAGCTGATTGTGACATCACGGTACATGCATCATAGAACAGACATGCTAGAACATGGGTCTTCAACCTGCGACCCTCCAGCTGCTGTGGAACTACACATCCCAGCATGCCCTGCCTCAGTTTTAGCATACCTTAATAGCAAAACTGTGGCAGGGCATGCTGGGATGTGTAGTTTCACAGCAGCTGGAGGGCCACAGGATGAAGACCCATGTGCTAGAGCCAAGCCGCAGGTACATTGAATGCTAGCAAGCTGAATATTTAAATCCTTTTTGTTCCGCAGCATTCCAATGTGGAAGATTCCATGGAACCAGAGATCCTTCCATTGAGAAGGACATGCTGCCTGGATGACTACACTGTGCAAATTAAATCACGGAGCCAGTTGGTTTGTGGGTGGCTCTGGTGACTGGGTGGTTGGGTGGGCGGTGTGTCGGAGGTGGAGCACATGCAAATGATTGTGTATCATCCAGCTAGTGAGAGAGAAAACTCATGCAGGAGTGTGCCTGCTTGTCAGTGGGTTATGCACCTTGCCAGACGTCAAATCTACATAGAGCAGCTGGAGGGGACAAGAGCAGGTTTGCAAAATATAGATAGAAGAGCATATATGCTGGCACATTCTCCATGATTGTGTCAGCTTATGTTTTGGTGCACTGCACTTTCCTCCACTAAGTTTTAGCCATTTTTGTTAAGCTCAAGTGTAGTTGCTTCTCGGCCTTTTGGCTGTGATCTTGTATCGTGGTTGAAGGGTCTGCTGGAGGGAGGGATTGTTTTCTTCATTGGCGAAAGACCAAAGATATTCCAGGATGGAAGGCTTGGGAACACTATCCGTTTTTCAGTTGTGGAAGAGCACAGAGGTCGGATTGGACTACATTCTATAGTAAAGGATACCTTTCTATTTATTGCCCCTCCCCTTATATGTGTCTGTGTTACAATAAAGCTTTGGTCTTGTGATTCCCTCACCCTCTTACACTCCACACACATAGCCTTATTAACTGTTGTATTATTGTATAGTTTAAATGTATAGTGCAGTTCATGATTTATAGTGTAGGCTGGCCTGTGCTGTAGTTCTTGAACTGTACTATACCGACAGCATTTGTATTGTGTTTTGGCTGTGCTGCAACACAGTACTTATGTGTGTAATGTTTATGTATGTTTTTTTGCCTCTTTATGTCAATAAAGACTGCTTTTTCAATCCAATATCTGAAAACAATCAATGTTTATCTTTGATGGCAATAGAAGTGGTATGATATTTGCTGCTTTTGAAAGGCAATATCTGATATGTCCCCTATCTGGGAACCATATATTAAATGGCTTTTCAGAAAAGGAAGATGGTAGAAGAGCTTTCAGTACTTGTTGGACCGATGCACATTTCCTATTCTAGCCTCCAAAAACAGATTCAGTTGCATTTTCCAGTGTGTTTTAAATGCGCCTTTGCAAATGTCTTACATCGACAAACTTATTTAGTACTATTTTGCAAATAGGGTTACATTGTTGCAACATTGTGTTCCCTAATTGCTTGATTTTTTAAATGCAACAATTGATAAAGACACCTGATAACTGCTCTGTGGAGTCTTATTTTGCGTCTACTTCTTATCTACATTTAATTCCCTACCTCTAATCAAGGCATTTTTAAATGCTGGGGGCTGCCAGGACGTGAGGCCTACCTAGACTTTAGATCTGAATTTGAATGTACTTGTGAACTAACTTAATTTCCTACTTCTAAATTCATTCCTAAATTCACGACTTACATGAATCCTGTAGTTGGGCATTTTGGGACTTCGATTGTGGGCATTGTTTTGTGTCCAGACCAGCAGCAGGTGGTGTGCATTTGCTGGAAAGGCATCGAAGACCTCCGATATGCTGCATCTCCTGATGTGTGTCTACCTCAAGTGGCTGTCAGCAAATGCCTGCTAGATACCCCATTCCAAGCTGATTGTGACTTCACGGAACATGCATCATAGAACAGGCATGCTAGAACATGGGTCTTCAACCTGCGACCCTCCAGCTGCTGTGGAACTACACATCCCAGCATGCCCTGCCTCAGTTTTAGCATACCTTAATAGCAAAACTGTGGCAGGGCATGCTGGGATGTGTAGTTTCACAGCAGCTGGAGGGCCGCAGGATGAAGACCCATGTGCTAGAGCCAAGCCGCAGGTACATTGAATGCTAGCAAGCTGAATGTTTAAATCCTTTTTGTTCCGCAGCATTCCAATGCGGAAGATTCCATGGAACCAGAGATTATTCCATTGAGAAGGACATGCTGCCAGGATGACTGCACTGTGCAAATTAAGTCACGGAGCCAGTTGGCTTGTGGGTGGCTCTGGTGACTGGGTGGTTGGGTGGGCGGTGTGTCGGAGGTGGAGCACATGCAAATGAATGTGTATCATCCAGCTAGTGAGAGTGAAAACTCATGCAGGAGTGTGCCTGCTTGTCAGTGGGTTATGCACCTTGCCAGACGTCAAATCTACATGGAGCAGCTGGAGGGGACAAGAGCAGGTTTGCAAAATATAGATAGAAGAGCATATATGCTGGCGCATTCTCCATGATTGTGTCAGCTTATGTTTTGGTGCACTGCACTTTCCTCCACTAAGTTTTAGCCATTTTGGTTAAATGCAAGCGTAGTTGCTTCTCGCCCTTTTGGCTGTGATCTTGTATCGTGGTTGAAGAGTCTGCTGGAGGGATTGTTTTCTTCATTGGCGAGAGACTGAAGATATTCCAGGATGGAAGGCTTGGGAACACTATCCGATTTTAAGTTGTGGAAGAGTTGAAAGACCGGATTGGACTACATTCTATAGTAAAGGATATCATTGTATTTATTAATCCTCCCTTTATATGTGTCTGTCTTTCAATAAAGCTTCGGGCTTGTGATTCCCTCACCCTCTTACACTCCACACCCATAGCCTTATTAACTGTTGTATTATTGTATTGTTTAAATGTATAGTGCAGTTCTTGATTTATAGTGTAGGCTGGCCTGTGCTGTAGTTCTTGAACTGTACTATACCGACAGCATTTGTATTGTGTTTTATCTGTGCTGCAACACAGTACTTATGTGTGTAATGTTTGTCAAAGTCAGGAAAATATCACTATGCACACTGCCATATTGGCACCTCATGCGAGTGCCTGTTGCACGTTCATGAGCCCTGCCGTGCGTGCGCATACTCGCCGTTGCGGGCACCCGCGGGCGCATGGTGTGCGCATTTACGGTAAAGTTTATGTGCGTCTAGCGGGCGACTCGTTCATAACATATTTTAACTGTATAATGTATTTTGTAGATCATGGTCCCTTTGATAGATTCTGAAAGTTTAGTTAATGTAGCATGTTCATGGACAGAGAGATCCCTCTTTTTCTGATACAAGGGGTCAGACAAGGATTATACAGTGGTGTTTAGTATCCATCGGAAGAGTATTTAATTAGCAATATTCCGGTGTTGGTTTGGAGCGGATTAATCGCTCGTGCGAATAGTTATGGACATAAGAAGTTTATGTCCATTTACTATTATTTGCACTTACTTATCCATGCGGCGGGAAACCTAGTTTCCCACCCACCTGAGCAGTTGGAAGTAGTCACAGCCCACCTGTATGAACCAACCTATGACCTTTTGTTTTAGTGCGAAAACGAATTCCTGTGTCCAATGAACAATGAGATTGTAGGGACCATTGAATTGTATTGTGTGTGGGGCATAAATAGACAAGCCGATTACATCCAGCTCTCACTCTTCAATGGTTCTCATTGCTGATAATCGGGAGCTGGATGTCCAGAGGCGCATGCGATCGTTCCCCTTTGTGCGTAAGTTTTTCTCCGCAATCATATTGTCTTTCTTGTTATTCTGAGCCATATCTCTCTCTCTTCTCTTTCTCTCTCGTTTCTCTTATATAGTTATTGTACTGATATTGTATTTCATGTGTAGTTATCTGGTTAGGTAGTCTATGTTATATTGGTAGTGTATGACTTGTATTGTAATATTCTTTTTGAACGTTCATTCATTTCCTTAAAAGGCATTAGACCCTTAGACCGGTATTGTGTGTTCATTGTATTGCAGTGGGTAATAGGAGCGTCTCTATCGCTCAAATAGTTTTAGCGTAATCCCGCTTACAAAGTGTTGCATTCTCATCTTATCACTACACCAAGGGTTACTGCATAATACACTGTTTTATGGTATTGTTATAAGGGTTTAACATTGTGAGCGTCTGCGCCGCTGGTGATCTCCTCGTGGTCCCGAGCGTCCGCTACGCTATAGTGAATCATTACGTTAGTCGGCAGACAATAGCGGGCCTGCCTGCGATCCCTTGGCCGTGAGCGAACGTGGCGCTTGAGCGTCTCGACTACGGCTAAGCGATTGTTACGCAACGTGCGTACCCTTACGGTACTCCATACGTTAATAGCGTACAGTGTTCTTAGGCCTCTTAAAGGGTTTTAAGTAAGATAAATATTTAGCTTTATCAATTGGCGGCTCGTCCGTCCTTCACATATCTGCACTAGGTAATTTCAGCAGACATTATCCATCAGCAAAGGGCGGGAGATCATATTCCTCGTAGTGCTGTCTGGATAAGCGTCTGCTTCGCTTAGTAAAGGGTGCTGAGGGAATCCGGAACCGGAGGTAAGAACAACACGCTAGTGTCTTTTAAAACTGTTTATTTCTGTCTTGCGTACGCACGCACGCACATATCTGCATTTCTTTTCATTCGTGTATTTTCATATATCACTCTTCTGTTTGCCATTCTATAATTGATAAAACGTGCTAAGAGAGATCTCCCGCTATTTCATAGTTAAAGTATAAAAGTAATACATTAAGAGATAAATTGCAAAACACACACGCAGCTCTGCCTAAAGATACAAGGAGAGATTGGTGTGGTGTTCGGTAGATGATCGAGGATCATCTACATTGATAAACGTGTACATTGTGTTACGGTGGATATTTGCTTTGTGTACACGTGTCTCTAACAAAGGGTGAGACTCGCGTACGCAACTCAAAGGCCGACGCACGCAGCGTATATTACGCAACGGAGCGTCCGGGTACGCCCACGTAACTCAAATCACACGCTAGTGTTATTGTAACAGGCGAAAAGGTGGCAACGCGATAAATAGCGCAAATCTATTTTAGTGTCCGAAACTTAGATTAACAGATCCTTCTCCAAATTTACAACACATCTGGTCTAAAGGAAAGAAAATTTCTGCACAGAAATAGAAATAGAAACAAAAGTGTACATGTGGTGAGTGAGTGTTTGCATATATAAGTTTATACAATTTTTGAGGTTTGAACCACAGGAAGTCGAGTTCTCGCAGGGTACATACATGTAAGTGACGTGCATGGTGGCAAGGGAGGCATCCTTTGTTAAACATAAAATCTGAGCATTAGAGTACAGCAGACCAGGAGGTCTATTGTAGCACAGACCAGGAGGTCCGGAATTGACCAGGAGGTCCAGGTACAGCAGACTAGGAAGTCCGCTATAAATAGAGAAAAGAGCACAACCCAGGGGGTTGGTGCAGAACCCATATAGGCCAATAAAGCTCATGCTGAAGGAATTGGCAGCCGCAATTTTCGATTCCACTGGTTGCTCCGCACATAAGATTAGTTGCTTATGTGCTGAACGATTGTACCGCACGTAATTGTGTGCATTAGTAAATCTGACCAGTACCATTTGTGTACGAAACGGGTCACAAACACTATTTGTACATTCTGACGTGATTTGTGTAATTTTTTATTTTCTGAAGGGAAGTTCGCTGGTCACTCAGGAATTATCCAACAGCCAACAGTTACTGGAAAGGGTCAATGCTCTGCGGAACACACTCACATGTTCCAGTAAACTAAGGTTCATAGGGGCCCTGGGTCGAGTACGCCAGCACTAGGGCAGTGTGTAGGTCGTATTGGTCGGCGTGGGCGAGTGAGTGGGGTACTCGGTAAACCGCCACCGTCAGCCTATCGTGAACATTTTGGTTTTTGTAAGGGTTCGCTGAAGACCCTGATTGAAGGTCAGAGGTGGTGAAAGCAACACCTGCAAATCATGGGGGCCAATTGTTCAGGAAGGGGGCGATCAACCTCGGTTCGGGTTGATTCAGTAAACCGACCAATCGGGTCGGCAAGGTACGTAATGTGTGAAAAATACGGTTCACACACAGAGGTTTTATGTGATGAATGGGAGAGAATGACTGTGCATGACGGGGAGAAGTTCCCAAGAGTAGGCAGCTTTAGCCCAGAAGTGTTACAAAATCTAAGGAGGAGGATATGTCTCATTAAATCAACAAAGAGACGAATCAAACATTATGATTATTTGCAGTTATGGCAACAGGAGGGTGAAATACAGAGAGGATTGGCTCAGGCGGCGGGATCTAATCCTACCAGGAAACTGATAGCCACGGCCCCGCCGCCACCATACATATCAGGAGAGAAATTGGTTGCGGAGAATGACGCATTAGGGTGTAACAAACAAACACTTAGCAACTGTGTAAATGTTAATAAGTTAACCAATGCAAGTATTAACCCGTGCAAGTTGTACCCTGTTTTGAACTTTCCCCAGGAGTGTGATCAAGAGGACGAATCGGCAACCATATCGGCGCTCTCTCTAGCAGCCACCATATCAGAAACAACAGTAGGCACTGCCAAACCCATAAGATTAGTAACAAAGCCCCCTAGCGGAGGGACAGGTGAGGTCGTATCAACGGGTAAGTACGGCACCATACACTATGCTGAAACCATTTCACCACAGGCTGTAGAATCTACACAGAATGATGTTATTAAACTTGCTCCCGTTAGGGTAATAGCAGTTCCAAATGGGAAAACAGACACTACAGGAGTAACTCCTATCAGGAACATTGCCATGTACAGCCCGTTTTCCCGAATGGAATTAAGAACCATAGTGACTGAATTCCCTGATCCTAGAAAAGATCTAGTTGCTAGCCAGAAATACATCAGAGACCTAGGGAACACATTAGAGCCCAATAACAAAGACTGGCAGGTATTGCTGAGGGCTTGTTTACCCTCCAATGTCGACTCGGCTCAATTTTTAGCTGACTGTGGATTGGATCAGGATGTACCTCTTACAGATGTGTACAACAAAGACAATGTAAAAAGGATAAGTTTACAGTTAAAGGAGTATTTTCCAGCTGTAGTTAAATAAAACAAGATTTTCTCCATTAAACAAAAAGAGTCAGAAACTGCTGCAGAATATTTTCACAGGGCATTGCTAGATATGGCAAAGTACACAGGCATAGAGGACATTAAAACAAACATAAACCATCGAGAAGTAGCAGTATCTGTACTAATGGATGGTTTAAAAGAGGCATTAAAGACAAGGGTACAGACCACGCAACCATGTTGGCGAGGTTTGTCGGTGGCTACTTTGAGAGAGGCAGCTGTGGATCACGATCGGAATATCACCAGACACAGGGAATTACAAGGTGATAAGTTAATGGCTGTAAGTATACAGGCCCTGACCACAAGGCAGCCTTTGTATAGATCACCAGACCCTGTGGGTAAGTCAAATGTGGTAACCTGTTATTTTTGTCATAGAGAGGGACACTTTGCACGAGACTGTAAATCAAGAAACATACAAAATCCTTATCAACCCCCTAGACAACGACACGACACACGACATTGGGAGCAGGGTCCGCAGAAACGGAGTTATGAGCCACATGCAGGGGAAACAAAAAGATACCCCCCGAACAGAGACTGGCAAGCCTCTGGTAGTTCCCATTTAACCCCTTCACAAGTAGTTGCTGCCAGCGGGATTCAGGGAGGTCACCATACCCAATAGGGGTGGGGCCATACCTGTAATCTGCAGCCAGTAAAATTGATTGCAAGTCTTGGTAGTGAACCCGAAATTGCAATTAATGTAGCTGGTAAATCATTAAACTTTCTTGTAGATACGGGAGCGGCCAAATCAGTGATAAATTCGACAGTGGGCATGAGAACTACTGGTAAGACAATTCCAGCCATAGGAGTAACGGGAGTAGTCCAGCATTACCCTGTTAGCAAACCAGCCGAGATTACAATAGGGCCTTTACATACCAAGCATTCCTTTTTGCTGGCTGCATCGGCCCCAACGAATCTCCTGGGAAGAGACTTATTATGTAAAATGGGGTGCGTCATTTATTGTACTCCTGAAGGTGTATTCTTGGACATACCTGAGAATCACGCTCAGGAAGTGCGAGACATGTTAGACTCCCCATCAAAATTAATGTCACATACCATTATGACAAATAGGACTCCATCCCAAGTAGAAGAAATGACATCCCAGATACCAGAGTCACTGTGGACTAAAGACGGACAAGACACTGGATTGATGGCAAACGTAGCTCCAGTAGTTGTGCAAGTAAAAGATGGTAGGATAGCTCCAAAAATCCTACAATACCCTCTGAAGCCAGAGGTGGAGTTAGGAGTATACCCAGTAATAGAGCGCTTGCTACAACAGGGCATTCTGGTAAGAACGTCCAGCACTGCCAATAGTCCCATCTTCCCTGTGAAAAAGAGTGGGGGGAGGGGTTACCGGCTAGTGCAGGATCTAAGGGGGATTAACAAAATAGTTGAGAGTCAGTTCCCCGTAGTGCCAAATCCAGCTGTCATCCTTATGCAAATCCCTCCCACTGCGAAATTTTTCACTGTTATTGACCTCTGCTCCGCTTTCTTTTCGGTACCTCTGCATCCTGATAGCCAATATTTGTTTGCATTTACATACAGAGGAGTCCAATACACATGGACTCGATTACCACAAGGTTTCATAGACAGTCCAAGTATATTTTCCCAGGCTTTGCATGATTGTTTACAGTCTTTCCAACCAGAGAGTGGATCAGTATTAATACAGTACGTGGATGATCTACTACTGTGTTCTGATTCAGTGGAAGCATCCCTGAAGGATACGAAACAGCTCCTGTTTCATCTTTCAGACACAGGACACAAGGTTTCCAAAGACAAGTTGCAATTATGCCAAACTAAAGTAAAATATTTGGGACACTGTCTAACACAAGGACTGAGACACCTGACCGCTGATAGAATTCAAGCAATTAGAGACATGACTCTGCCACAAACCCAGCAACAGATCAGAACATTTTTAGGAATGTGTGGGTATTGCCGTAACTGGATCCCAGGATTTTCCATTCTAGCATTACCTTTGCAGGAGATGGTTTCCTCAAACAAGCCTGATCGGATTTCGCACACAGACGAGTCCGAGATGGCATTTGAGAGACTTAAACAGTGCCTAACGCAGGCACCAGCATTAGGTATGCCAGACTATGGGAAACCCTTTGAGCTGTACGGAACAGAAAGTGCTGGTTGCGCGGCAGGCGTCCTAACCCAAAAGCACGGTGATGCCAGCAGGCCAGTAGCATACTACAGCGCTCAGCTAGATACGGTAGCGCGATCCCTCCCCACATGCTTGCGAAGCGTTGCTGCGATAGCATTGCTAGTAACGAAAAGCGAAGATGTAGTGCTAGGTCACAACCTCACAATTCATACACCACATGCAGTGTCAGCCTTGCTAAATTCTGCCCAAACCTGGCACGTCTCATCAGCGAGGTTTACAAGATGGGAATTGGCACTAATGGCCCCCGTAAACATCACCATAAGGAGATGCAGTGCATTAAATCCTGCAACATATCTCCCAGGTGTGCCTGGACAGGCACAAAGGGTGGAGGATGAGAGTGGTGGGGAAGGAGAATTTAATACAAAGGAGGACACACATGATTGTATGGAATATTTGACCCAAAATTTTACCGCAATGCCTGACATCAGTGACAACCCACTGGAAGATGTAGATCTGACCTTCTACACGGATGGTAGTTGTCACAGACAGTCGGACTCGGGAGACTTGTGTACTGGATACGCAGTCGTAGATGACCAAGGCACCATAGAAGCAGAACCGCTAGGCCCACCTCACTCAGCCCAGGTTGCTGAACTGGTCGCCCTAACCAGAGCATGTGAATTGGCTAAGGGCAAATCAGCCAATATCTACACCGACTCTAGATACGCATTCGGGGTAGTCCATGATTTCGGAGCCCTATGGCGCCTCAGAAATTTCATGACGGCAGCTGGTACACCGGTAGCGCATGCAGCTCACATCAAAAGGCTTCTAACAGCGATACAGGAACCCGACAGAGTGGCTGTTATCAAGTGTAAAGCACACACATATAGCCAGGACCCAGTATCACTTGGTAACAGCCGAGCAGACGAAGCTGCTAAGTTAGCAGCTGGTACCCCCAGACAGACAGACACCACACAATTGATGGTATTCTATACCATCAACACACAGAAGTTGTGTGAGATGCAAAATTTGTGTTCCACACAGGAAAAGGCAGTCTGAAGGCAAAAGGATATGGCCAGGAGTCCTCAGGACTCTGGACGGATGGACAAGGTAAACCAGTGGCCCCCAGAGCATATCTTCCATGTTTAGCTGAGGCAGCACATGGGCTGACTCATCTGGGCAAGGAGGGAATGTGTAAGTTGGTAAGAGCATATTGGTGCGCCCCAGGATTTTCATCCCATGCAGGTAAGAGAGCAATGTCATGCCTTACCTGTTTGAGAAAGAATATCGGAAAGGCAATACCAACAGAACCATCTCATATCCCACCTACAGGCGGACCTTTTCAGGTAATACAGATTGACTTTATCCAATTACCCCCTTGTCGAAATTTGAAATATGTACTTGTTTGTATAGATGTATTCTCAAATTAGGTCGAAGCATTTCCTGCGGCCACAAATACCGCTATGTTTACTGCTAAGAAAATTGTGCAGGAATTTGTATGTAGATATGGTATCCCTAGAATAATTGAAAGTGATAGGGGTATAGAGTATGATTGCGGGCGGCACTCTCGGCGTGAATGAAGACAGACACGTGAGTCTTTATGATAGGGGTACCCATTTTACAGGTGATGTCTTTCAAGGAATGTGTAAGTTGATGGGAATTGATAGCAAGCTGCACACTCCATACCGTCCACAGGCGAGTGCGAAGGTGGAAAGAGTGAACAGCACTATTAAAAATAAACTGAGCAAAGTTATGGCAGAAACAGGATTGACATGGCCAGAAGCTTTACCCATTGTACTATACAGCATCAGAACCACTCCCAGGTCCCCTCTTAATCTGTCTCACTTTGAAATCTTGTTTGGTCGACAACCGCATGTTATGATTAACCCTCAGGATGATTTGAAGTGTAACAATGAAGTGACTATAAAGTACCTGATTAACATGAGTAAACAGCTAAGGAATCAAAATGATAATTTGAAGTTGGTGATTCCTGATTTACCAGATAGTAATTGTCATGACATTGAACCTGGGGATTATGTAATGATACGGAATTTTCTACGCTCAGGTTGCCTTATTGACAGATGGGAAGGACCATACCAAGTCTTATTGACTAGCACTACAGCACTGAAGGTTGCCGAGAGAGAGACTTGGGTTCATTCGTCCCATTGTAAGAAGGTTGCTGATCCAGAGAGGTCCTGTGATAAGGAACAGACGGTAGAGGAAGTTGTATCACTGGAGTGTCTGTTCCAGGAGGACTGAGGCGGCACCTGAGCATTGAGAATCACAAGATCAAAAGCAGTTGTCGATCCCCCGTTTCCCTTTTATTGTTTTTCTCCACTTCCCATCCCCTCTCCCTCAAATTATTTTTCCCCCTTCTCATTCTTCTTCGTTTCCTCCTAAGATGGACTTGCCTCAAGAGACTGTGATCCGGATTTTCCTGTTGACCACGATGTTGACCAGAGCAGTCTGTTCCGGCGAGAGTACCATGGAGGTCGAGAGAGGTTCTGGAATGGGTTCTGATGACAGAGATGGAGGCGTAGTTTTCCGAGAACAACATAATCAACAAGCAAAGGCGAGTATCAGAAAACGATCCGATAGCATTGACCATAGAAGGAATTGTGAAGGATTGTTAGCAGAAGAAAACTGTATCTGTAGGCTCTGTGACAATGTAGTTGAGGATGGGTGCATCAAGAAATGCCAATCCAGTTTTAATATCCACATGGACCGGCATCCCTTGAGTGACTATCACTCCTTAGTGGGTAGCGTGTTAAATCAAACAGATTGTTGGGTATGCTCTCAAGTACCTCAAGGCCATAGTAAATCAGGCTTAGTACCATTTCCTTTAACGATAGGGGAGGTACTTGAGCTAAGTGGTGGGAGGCCGGTGGACAGGAGGTTTAATATCTCCAGTCCTCCTAGTTTGAAGCTCCACCAATATCATGTGGATAGATCCCTAATATGTTTTAACATTTCCAATCCCCGAAAGCCGGGAAATTGGGAAGTGTCATGGAGTAACCAAACCATGACCTTTTCATATAGAGCAGATAGAATGCCGACAGATACAGAGCTTATACGCCACATAGCCAGTAGAGGAAAATCTTTCCGATATAGGTATACCCTAGGAAGTAGGATTACGAGAGTTGGAGAGGTATCACCAGGATACTGTGCACATATCGTACAAGCTGATACGTGTACTAGACAGATGGGAGAATTAGGGTTAGGAGATTTCACATGGAAGATGTGTAATATGGTTATGTCCTACTCCGTCCCATATGTTCTCCCCGATAATGCATATTTCATATGCGGGAGGAAGGCGTATAAGTGGCTTTCCCCAAACTCTGAAGGATTGTGTTATATTGGAAAAGTACTGCCTGAAGTAATGACTGTATCACATGCCAAAATGAAAGATATACACCGTGTTGCCCAAGCTCCTTATACTCACACCCACTACGAGCACGTAGTTAAACGGCACCTGATAGAAAGAACAGAGCATCCGGCCTCTGACATGATCCATGAATCCACCGGGATTCAGTTTCTACTTGCGTTAGACATCACTCGCACCGCCAGAGGAGTGTTGAATTATAAATACATATCTGCGCTCGCAAATTTGTTAGACAATATCACAGAAATGTATGATGACACGTTTAGGTATACTGGAAGAGAACTTCAAGCTTATAAAACAGAACTGGTTCAGCATAGAATGATTCTCAATTATCTCACGGCAGTGACAGGCGGATATTGTGTCACACTGGCAACGCAGTACGGCGTGAAATGCTGCACATATATAACGAATAGTACCGAGGACCCGGTCGAGGTCATAGACCAAAAGATGGACGATATTCTCCAATTAAAGTGGGAATTTCGCAGGAGACACAATCTCACCCTTGCTGCTGTGGGTAATGAGCTGACTGGTTGGGTGTCATGGTTGAACCCGCGAAATTGGTTCTCTCGTTTAGGAGAATGGGCTCAAGGAGTCATAATGGATGTAGGGAAGTTTCTCCTATGTATCTTAGGTGTTATCATAACGATTGGCTTGATATTTAGATGCGGTCAGGCTTTAATGAAGTGCAAACGTAGTACCAGGGTAATGAGTTTAAGGAGTGAGGAAATTGTAATTCCAATGGATTTGATTTATGACCCAACGGTAAAGGCAATGATGTGATGAAAATGCGATTATACGGTCCGTTTCTTTCACCTGTTTTTCCGTTTTCTCCAAGGTAAAAAGACCCACTTGGACGAGGAATTTGACGAGCCTGTATACAGACAACTGATGGATTAAAGAAGAAGTTTTGACAACCTTATACACAGATATTTGATGAACTATGCCATAGACCCCCAGTTTCCCTAGAAATTTTAAATTTACGCTAGCCCAACACTTTTTGTAAGTCTATGGACATTGACAAAGCTTTTGCACACACCTATTGGCAAAAGCCCAAAGAAGACTGCATTCAACAGACACCGAACAAGACTTCAACCGACAAATGTTCATTAACCTGACATAGAATACCACTGCATTTACCATAATTGTGTCTTATCTTCATCTCTACAACCTTCAGGTAATGACACACATAGTCGATAGGGAATACAGGCACAGATATCAGCAATCACATATTCCCCCATTCATGTATCATCAACTAAAATGTGCTTCCCCATTTTGTTACAACCACAGCCGAAAAGAGCTCGGTAAAGTTTGACAGCCCATCCACAGACCCGTACCACGGGATAAGAAGGAATTCAAATGTATACTTCGCAATACCTCGAAGCTTGATTTAAAACACGTACGGCACGATGATACATGACCCCCCAAACATGGATTCATACACACATGCTTCTGCTATCTCACTAGGTCATACCCTTTTCCTACCTTCTCCTCTCCTCCCCTACCCAACCATAGAAATATTTACACTTGACATATATTTTTCTCGTTTTGAAATGTTTTAGGAAGTGGCAGTTATTGTTGACTGCCAAAGGGTGGACTGTCAAAGTCAGAAAAATATCACTATGCACACTGCCATATTGGCACCTCATGCGAGTGCCTGTTGCACGTTCATGAGCCCTGCCGTGCGTGCGCATACTCGCCGTTGCGGGCACCCGCGGGCGCATGGTGTGCGCATTTACGGTAAAGTTTATGTGCGTCTAGCGGGCGACTCGTTCATAACATATTTTAACTGTATAATGTATTTTGTAGATCATGGTCCCTTTGATAGATTCTGAAAGTTTAGTTAATGTAGCATGTTCATGGACAGAGAGATCCCTCTTTTTCTGATACAAGGGGTCAGACAAGGATTATACAGTGGTGTTTAGTATCCATCGGAAGAGTATTTAATTAGCAATATTCCGGTGTTGGTTTGGAGCAGATTAATCGCTCGTGCGAATAGTTATGGACATAAGAAGTTTATGTCCATTTACTATTATTTGCACTTACTTATCCATGCGGCGGGAAACCTAGTTTCCCACCCACCTGAGCAGTTGGAAGTAGTGACAGCCCACCTGTATGAACCAACCTATGACCTTTTGTTTTAGTGCGAAGACAAATTCCTGTGTCCAATGAACAATGAGATTGTAGGGACCATTGAATTGTATTGTGTGTGGGGCATAAATAGACAAGCCGATCACATCCAGCTCTCACTCTTCAACTGTTCTCATTGCTGATAATCGGGAGCTGGATGTCCAGAGGCGCATGCGATCGTTCCCCTTTGTGCGTAAGTTTTTCTCCGCAATCATATTGTCTTTCTTGTTATTCTGAGCCATATCTCTCTCACTTCTCTTTCTCTCTCGTTTCTCTTATATAGTTATTGTACTGATATTGTATTTCATGTGTAGTTATCTGGTTAGGTAGTCTATGTTATATTGGTAGTGTATGACTTGTATTGTAATATTCTTTTTGAACGTTCATTCATTTCCTTAAAAGGCGTTAGACCCTTAGACCGGTATTGTGTGTTCATTGTATTGCAGTGGGTAATAGGAGCGTCTCTATCGCTCAAATAGCTTTAGCGTAATCCCGCTTACAAAGTGTTGCATTCTCATCTTATCACTACACCAAGGGTTACTGCATAATACACTGTTTTATGGTATTGTTATAAAGGTTTAACATTGTGAGCGTCTGCGCCGCTGGTGATCTCCTCGTGGTCCCGAGCGTCCGCTACGCTATAGCGAATCATTACGTTAGTCGGCAGACAATAGCGGGCCTGCCTGCGATCCCTTGGCCGTGAGCGAACGTGGCGCTTGAGCGTCTCGACTACGGCTAAGCGATTGTTACGCAACGTGCGTACCCTTACGGTACTCCATACGTTAATAGCGTACAGTGTTCTTAGGCCTCTTAAAGGGTTTTAAGTAAGATAAATATTTAGCTTTATCATGTTTATGTATGTTTTTTTGCTTCTTTATGTCAATAAAGACTGCTTTTTCAATCCAATATCTGAAAACAATCAATGTTTATCTTTGATGGCAATAGAAGTGGTATGATATTTGCTGCTTTTGAAAGGCAATATCTGATATGTCCCCTATCTGGGAACCATATATTAAATGGCTTTTCAGAAAAGGGAGATGGTAGAAGAGCTTTCAGTACTTGTAGGACCGATGCACATTTCCTATTCTAGCCTCCAAAAACAGATTCAGTTGCATTTTCCAGCGTGTTTTGGATGCGCCTTTGCAAATGTCTTACATCGACAAACTTATTTAGTACTATTTTGCAAATAGGGTTACATTGTTGCAACATTGTGTTCCCTAATTGCTTGATTTTTTAAATGCAACAATTGATAAAGACACCTGATAACTGCTCTGTGGAGTCTTATTTTGTGTCTACTTTTTATCTACATTTAATTCTCTACCTCTAATCAAGGCATTTTTAAGTGCTGGGGGCTGCCAGGACGTGAGGCCTACCTAGACTTTAGATCTGAATTTGAATGTACTTGTGAACTAACTTAATTTCCTACTTCTAAATTCATTCCTAAATTCACTACTTACATGAATCCTGTAGTTGGGCATTTTGGGACTTCGATTGTGGGCATTGTTTTGTGTCCAGACCAGCAGCAGGTGGTGTGCATTTGCTGGAAAGGCATCGAAGACCTCCGATATGCTGCATCTCCTGATGTGTGTCTCCCTCAAGTGGCTGTCAGCAAATGCCTGCTAAACACCCCATTCCAAGCTGATTGTGACATCACGGTACATGCATCATAGAACAGGCATGCTAGAACATGGGTCTTCAACCTGCGACCCTCCAGCTGCTGTGGAACTACACATCCCAGCATGCCCTGCCTCAGTTTTAGCATACCTTAATAGCAAAACTGTGGCAGGGCATGCTGGGATGTGTAGTTTCACAGCAGCTGGAGGGCCACAGGATGAAGACCCATGTGCTAAAGCCAAGCCGCAGGTACATTGAATGCTAGCAAGCTGAATATTTAAATCCTTTTTATTCCGCAGCATTCCAATGTGGAAGATTCCATGGAACCAGAGATCCTTCCATTGAGAAGGACATGCTGCCTGGATGACTACACTGTGCAAATTAAATCACGGAGCCAGTTGGCTTGTGGGTGGCTCTGGTCACTGGGTGGTTGGGTGGGTGGTGTGTCGGAGGTGGAGCACATGCAAATGATTGTGTATCATCCAGCTAGTGAGAGAGAAAACTCATGCAGGAGTGTGCCTGCTTGTCAGTGGGTTATGCACCTTTCCAGACGTCAAATCTACATGGAGCAGCTGGAGAGGACAAGAGCAGGTTCGCAAAATATAGACAGAAGAGCTCTCCAGCCTAGTTTGCTGTCTGTTTCCACTTCTCTTTTCTTGAGCCGCTCCCTTCTATGCCCGTGCGCACTATCCTGACTTCTCCCATCTGCTTACTTTGTGCCTTCCAAAGCACAATGCGAACTACAGGTAGTGCTGCAGGGCCCACACCCTTTTACTTGCCATACAGAGCAGCTCTGGAGCTGTTACAGTGCCCAGCTTCTGCAAGAAATCAGCTTGAATGCTTCAGGGGCTGGGGCATAGCCAACATGAGCCCCACACCGAAGGAGGGTGGAGGTGTTTAATGCGAACTAGGGGTCATCCAAGCGCCGCAAAAGGCCGCCATGCCCTGCACGCCCCTTTTCTCTTTTCATATGCAGACGAGGGTTGAAGCCAACTTTGACCCACTGCTTGGATGACATCACCATATGCAAATCCATCTGCTGCAGGCCTTCCCCCAGGAATGCTTGCACTAGTTGTTGCATTTGGTTTGTTGTTTGGGGGTGCTTCAGTATTAGGCAGCCTTCTGCCCTCCCATGTTCATCTGAAAATATGTGTTCTCCCTGCAGTTGTTGTCCCCAGATGAGAGTTCCCTTGTGCTGCCTCAGTTGAATCTCCTTTACTTGACAGAGATGTGCCTGAGCAGCGGCCCTCCCCAGCCCTATCCCAAGTCATACTTGCTTTTTGGAGTTTGAGTGGAAGAGTTACAACAGGTTTCTGAAATTTCGATCATGTCTAAGAAGCCTTAATGGGACATGTGAAACCGTAAGGTTTTTTGTCTATGGAATATATATATATATATATATATATGTATCTATCTATCTATCTATCTATCTATCTATCTATCTATCTATCTATCTATCTATCTATCTATCTATCTATCGTATGTGTGTGTGTATATATGTATCTATCATGTATGTATGTATGTATCTATCTATCTTGTATGTATGTGTTCTATCTATCTATCTATCTATCTATCTATCTATCGTGTGTGTGATATATGTATGTGTCTATCATGTATGTGTTATATGTATGTATCACACCTTCCTCTATACATACATATACATACATACATACATACATACATACATACATACACCTATATCTGTACGTACACTGACATACACACACCAACATCTATACATAAACACGCTGACCCCTAAACGTACACCAACGTACCCACATGTGAATCTATACATACATGTGCTGACACCTGGACATACACTGATGTACCCACACCTAACATCTATACATACACATGCTAACAACTGGACGTATACAGACGTACCCACATTTGCATCCATGCATATATAGATGTAGGTGTGTGTACGTCAGTGTACGTCCTGGTGTCAACGCGTGTATGTATAGATGCAGGTGTGGGTACGTCTGTGTATGTCCAGGTGTCAGAATGTGTATGTATAGATGCAGGTGTGGGAACGTCAGTGTAGGTTCAGGTGTCAGCGCGTGTATGTATAGATGCAGGTGCTTGTATGTCCAGATGTCAGTGCATGTATGTATAGATGCAAGTGTGGGTACGTCGGTGTATGTCCATTTGTCAGCGCGTGTATATATAGATGCAGGTGCTTGTATGTTGGTGTATGTCCAGGTGTCAGCATGTGTATGTATAGATGCAGGTGTGGGAATGTTGGTGTATGTCCAGGTGTCAGGGCGTGTATGTATGGATATTAGGTGTGGGTACATCAGTGTATGTCCAGGTGTTAGCGCATGTATGTATAGATGCAGGATAATAATCGCACAGCGTGCCCCCCGCCAACCACAAACCTCCCCCACCCCCCTGTATGACATAAACACCGCTAATTCCACTTACACACAATAATTTCAGTTTGCGACCAGGAGCCGGCAATGTATGTGCACCCAAATGAAGCCACTGTACATGCCCTGCAGGCTGCTATGTACTGCACAGGTGCAACAAATTTAAATGCCCTATCTTTAAAATGGGGCATATTTTACTAAATTAAAAAAACCTGTAACTTTCTGTAAAACCTTAACC
This sequence comes from Pseudophryne corroboree, assembly GCF_028390025.1. Classification (NCBI taxonomy): domain Eukaryota; kingdom Metazoa; phylum Chordata; class Amphibia; order Anura; family Myobatrachidae; genus Pseudophryne; species Pseudophryne corroboree. The sequence continues at coordinate 798,791 of NW_026967608.1, forward strand.
CCAAAAGGCACTACACTAACATCGGGGTGTAGAGTTGGATGTTGATCCAAGGCACCAACAGGCTAAAGCTTTGACTGTTCCCAGGATGCCTTGCACCGCCTCCTCTATAACCCTGCCCAGTGGCGTAACTAGACCTTTGTGGGCCCCATAGCAAAATTCTGAATGGGCCCACCAGCACTCAACAAGAATGAGTGGCGTTTGGGGTCAGAAAAGTAGAGGGGAAGGGGTCTGACAGAGTAGGGGGCAGGACATGAATGAATAGAAACTGAGGTGTCCATTATATAAAGAAATACAGTATGTGTGTCTGTGTGTATATCACACACACACATATAAGGGAAATTCAAATGCCCTCAATTATTGCGCCCATTACACTCTGGTTTAGGTGCACAAAGCACCTAAACCTGAATAAAGTAATGGGCGCGATCGTGAAAAGACACCGTTTGGTTGCCCAAATGGGTCTCTTTGCACACATTTCAGCTTGTTTCCCCTGGGGGTAGCGAGCTGAAATAAACATGTCGCACCCGTTGGCAGCAACATTAGAATAGCTGCTGACGGGCACGATTGAGGGAGGAAAGGGACATTTGAATCCAGCCCATAGATGCAATGTGAATATGTAATTTGTACCTTCCTATCTTAAAATGTATTTCTCTAACGTCCTAGTGGATGCTGGGAACTCCGTAAGGACCATGGGGAATAGCGGGCTCCGAAGGAGGCTGGGCACTCTAGAAAGATCTTAGACTACCTGGTGTGCACTGGCTCCTCCCACTATGACCCTCCTCCAAGCCTCAGTTAGATTTCGTGCCCGGCCGAGGTTGGATGCACACTAGGGGCTCTCCTGAGCTCTTAGAAAGTTATAGTCTTAGAATTTGTTATTTTCAGTGAGACCTGCTGGCAACAGGCTCACTGCAGCGAGGGACTAAGGGGAGAAGAAGCGAACTCGCCTGCTTGCAGCCGGATTGGGCTTCTTAGGCTACTGGACACCATTAGCTCCAGAGGGATCGACCGCAGGCCCAGCCTTGATGTTCGGTGCCGGAGCCGCGCCGCCGTCCCCCTTACAGAGCCAGAAGCAAGAAGATGGTCCGGAAAATCGGCGGCATGAAGACTCTGTCTTCACCAAGGTAGCGCACAGCACTGCAGCTGTGCGCCATTGCTCCTCTCACACACTTCACACTCCGGTCACTGAGGGTGCAGGGCGCTGGGGGGGGGCGCCCTGAGGCAGCAATAAAAACACCTTGGCTGGCTAAAATACCTCAATATATGGCCCCAGGGGCTATATATGAGGTAAATACCCCTGCCAGAATTCCATAAAAAACGGGAGAATAGGCCACGAAAAAGGGGCGGAGCCTATCTCCTCAGCACACTGGCGCCATTTTTCCCTCACAGCTCGGCTGGAAGGAAGCTCCCTGGCTCTTCCCTGCAATCTACATGTACCAGTAAGAGGGAAAAGAGAGGGGGGGCATTAAATTTGGCACTGTATACAGTATATTATATAAAAAGCAGCTATTAGGGACATAACTCAGTTAGTCCCTGTATATATATAGCGCTCTGGTGTGTGCTGGCATACTCTTACTCTGTCCCCCCAAAGGGCTTTTGTGGGGGTGCTCTTCTGTATACCGGCGGTCGGGCTCCCGGCGCTCAGTATACCGGCGCCGGGAGCCCGACCGCCGGCATACCGACACTTATTTTCCCTCGTGGGGGTCCACGACCCCCATAGAGGGAGAATAAAATAGTGTGGCGCGCGTAGCGCGCCACCGTGCCCGTAGCGTGGCGAGCGCAGCGAGCCCGCAAGGGGCTCATTTGCGCTCGCCACACTGTCGGTCAGCCGGCGGTCGGGCTCCCGGCGCCGGTATGCTGGGCGCCGGGAGCCCGACCGCCGGCCAGCCGTAGTGAACCCTTTTGTGGGTCCTGTCCTCGTTTAGAGCATTCCCTGTGTGTCTGCGGTGTGTCGGTACGGCTGTGTCTTCATGTTGAATGAGGAGGCTTATATGGTGACAGAACAGAGGCCGATATATGTGATGTCGCCCCCTGTGGGGCCGACACCAGAGTGGATGGATAGGTGAAAGGTATTAACCGACAGTGTCAACTCCTTACATAAAAGGGTGGATGACGTAACAGCTGTGGGACAGCCGGCTTCGCAGCCCGCGCCTGCCCAGGCGTCTCAAAGGCCATCAGGGGCTCAAAAACGCCCGCTCTCTCAGATGGCAGACACAGGTTCGAATCCAACCCGCTCAGCTTAACATCAATATTATTTATTTACTTTTAACGGGATCATTCTATCAATTCATTTTTACCTTTAATTTTTGTTAATATTATTTCTATATTTCATTATTTTAACCCCTGGAATAATTACATTGCTGTTTAAACAACAAAAAGAATTGAAGAAAAAATAAATATTAAACAGACAATTTAAGGATTCGAAGATTTAAATATTTAAAGATTTTAAAATTTAAAACAGGGAGGGGGGGGAGGGAGGGGGGCCTTTTGGGAGAAGGATGGGAAAATAATAAAAATAGAAAAAAAATATATATATATAGAACCAAGAGAAAGTGTAAAAAGAGGATGGAGGAAGAAATCTGATGTTCATCATTACTAGTGGATTTTACTAAGGAACTTTAAAGAAATACACACAACAGGGTTATACAGTTTCATCCTAAGAGGAAAGCTGTTTCCAAAATAGCTACTTCTAATAATTTTGTTTATTTATTAAACATACAATAAATGGATATTCAATAAATAATATATTAGGTAAATCAATAGATAAAATCTTCAGAGACTGCCAATGTTGTTCAGTTCGATGCTCTCATTCAGACCATCAGGTGTAAGGGTACCCAAAGAAAAAATCCAAAATGCCTCCCTTGTCAAGTAAAGGAGATTCAACTGAGGCAGCACAAGGGAACTCTCATCTGGGGACAACAACTGCAGGGAGAACACATATTTTCAGATGAACATGGGAGGGCAGAAGGCTGCCTAATACTGAAGCACCCCCAAACAACAAACCAAATGCAACAACTAGTACAAGCATTCCTGGGGGAAGGCCTGCAGCAGATGGATTTGCATATGGTGATGTCATCCAAGCAGTGGGTCAAAGTTGGCTTCAACCCTCGTCTGCATATGAAAAGAGAAAAGGGGCGTGCAGGGCATGGCGGCCTTTTGCGGCGCTTGGATGACCCCTAGTTCGCATTAAACACCTCCACCCTACTTCGGTGTGGGGCTCATGTTGGCTATGCCCCAGCCCCTGAAGCATTCAAGCTGATTACTTGCAGCAGCTGGGCACTGTAATAGCTCCAGAGCTGCTCTGTAAGGCAACTAAAAGGGTGTGGGCCCTGCAGCACTACCTGTAGTTCGCATTGTGCGTTGGAAGGCACAAAGTAAGCAGACGGGAGAAGTCAAGATAGTGCGCAAGGGCATAGAAGGGAGTGGCTCAAGAAAAGAGAAGTGTAAACAGACAGCAAACTAGGCTGGAGAGAGACATGAGACAAAGAGATCTGAATTATACGAGAGCCAACCAGGGGAAACACAAATTATGCAGTCAAGTTTCCCACATTTGGGGAAATCGCAGGAGCAGCACACCCAGAGTGCAATTGGTGAGCCTTGCCCTGGGAGAAGCACCTTCATGATCATAGTATCTTACCTAGCAGGTAAGAAGGAGTTGGGCTAGAGCTGGGGAGGGTCGCTGCTCGGGCACCCCCCTGTCAAGTGAAGGAGATCCAACTGAGGCAGCACAAGGGAACTCTCGAAAGAAGAACAAGGCTAGAGGAAGATCTGAGACAAAGAAATCTGACTTTTACCAGAGCTGACCAGAGGAAAGCACAAACACAGTCCCCCACTACCACAAATAATGCTGTCAAGTTTACCACATTTGGGGAAATAACAGGGGTCAGCATACCCAGAATGCAATGAATGAACCTCACCCTGGGAGAACAATCTTCATGACCATGGTATCTCCTATGCAAAATAAGTATGATTTGGGATAGGGCTGGGGAGGGCCGCTGCTCAGGCACATCTCTGTCAAGTAAAGGAGATTCAACTGAGGCAGCACAAGGGAACTCTCATCTGGGGACAACAACTGCAGGAGGTACACATATTTTCAGATGAACATGGGAGGGCAGAAGGCTGCCTAATACTGAAGCAACCCCAAACAACAAACCAAATGCAACAACTAGTGCAAGCATTCCTGGGGGAAGGCCTGCAGCAGATGGATTTGCATATGGTGATGTCATCCAAGCAGTGGGTCAAAGTTGGCTTCAACCCTCGTCTGCATATGAAAAGAGAAAATTGGCATGCAGGGCATGGCGGCCTTTTGCGGTGCTTGGATGACCCCTAGTTCGCATTAAACACCTCCACCCTCCTTCGGTGTGGGGCTCATGATGGATATGCCCCAGCCCCTGAAGCATTCAAGCTGATTTCTTGCAGCAGCTGGGCACTGTAACAGCTCCAGAGCTGCTCTGTAAGGCAAGTAAAAGGGTGTGGGCCCTGCAGCACTACCTGTAGTTTGCATTGTGCGTTGGAAGGCACAAAGTAAGCAGACGGGAGAAGTCAGGATAGTGCGCAAGGGCATAGAAGGGAGCACCTCAAGAAAAGAGAAGTGGAAACAGACTGCAAATTAGGCTGGAGAGAGACATGAGACAAAGAGATCTGAATTATACGAGAGCCGACCAGGTGATACACAAATTATGCAGTCAAGTGTCCAACATTTGGGGAAACCGCAGGAGTAGCACACCCAGAGTGCAATGGGTGAGCCTTGCCCTGGGAGAAGCACCTTCATGATCATAGTATCTCACCTGCCAGGTAAGTAGGAGCTGGGCTAGAGCTGGGGAGGGTCGCTGCTCGGGCACCCCCCTGTCAAGTGAAGGAGATCCAACTGAGGCAGCACAAGGGAACTCTCGAAAGAAGAACAAGGCTAGAGGAAGATCTGAGACAAAGAAATCTGACTTTTACCAGAGCTGACCAGAGGAAAGCACAAACACAGTCCCCCGCGACCACAAATAATGCAGTCGAGTTTCCAACATTTGGGGAAATCACAGGGGTCAGCATACCCAGAATGCAATGAATGAACCTCACCCTGGGAGAACAATCTTCATGACCATGGTATCTCCTATGCAAAATAAGTATGATTTGGGATAGGGCTGGGGAGGGCCGCTGCTCAGGCACATCTCTGTCAAGTAAAGGCGATTCAACTGAGGCAGCACAAGGGAACTCTCATCTGGGGACAACAACTGCAGGGAGAACACATATTTTCAGATGAACATGGGAGGGCAGAAGGCTGCCTAATACTGAAGCACCCCCAAACAACAAACCAAATGCAACAACTAGTGCAAGCATTCCTGGGGGAAGGCCTGCAGCAGATGGATTTGCATATGGTGATGTCATCCAAGCAGTGGGTCAAAGTTGGCTTCAACCCTCGTCTGCATATGAAAAGAGAAAAGGGGCGTGCAGGGCATGGCGGCCTTTTGCGGCGCTTGGATGACCCCTAATTCGCATTAAACATCTCCACCCTCCTTCTGTGTGGGGCTCATGTTGGCTATGCCCCAGCCCCTGAAGCATTCAAGATGATTTCTTGCAGCAGCTGGGCACTGTAACAGCTCCAGAGCTGCTCTGTAAAGCATGTAAAAGGGTGTGGGCCCTGCAGCACTACCTGTAGTTTGCATTGTGCGTTGGAAGGCACAAAGTAAGCAGACAGGAGAGGTCAGAATAGTGCGCAAGGGCATAGAAGGGAGCGGCTCAAGAAAAGAGAAGTGGAAACAGACAGCAAACTAGGCTGGAGAGAGACCTGAGACAAAGAGATCTGAATTATACGAGAGCCGACCAGGGGAAACACAAATTATGCAGTCAAGTTTCCCACATTTGGGGAAATCACAGGGGCAGCACACCCAGAGTGCAATGGGTGAGCCTTGCCCTGGGAGAAGCTCCTACATGATCATAGTATCTCACCTGGCAGGTAAGTAGGAGTTGGGCTAGAGCTGGGGAGGGTCGCTGCTCGGGCACCCCCCTGTCAAGTGAAGGAGATCCAACTGAGGCAGCACAAGGGAACTCTCGAAAGAAGAACAAGGCTAGAGGAAGATCTGAGACAAAGAAATCTGACTTTTACCAGAGCTGACCAGAGGAAAGCACAAACACAGTCCCCCACTACCACAAATAATGCAGTCGAGTTTCCCACATTTGGGGAAATCACAGGGGTCAGCATACCCAGAATGCAATGAATGAACCTCACCCTGGGAGAACAATCTTCATGACCATGGTATCTCCTATGCAAAATAAGTATGATTTGGGATAGAGCTGGGGAGGGCCGCTGTTCAGGCACATCTCTGTCAAGTAAAGGAGATTCAACTGAGGCAGCACAAGGGAACTCTCATCTGGGGACAACAACTGCAGGGAGAACACATATTTTCAGATGAACATGGGAGGGCAGAAGGCTGCCTAATACTGAAGCACCCCCAAACAACAAACCAAATGCAACAACTAGTGCAAGCATTCCTGGGGGAAGGCCTGCAGCAGATGGATTTGCATATGGTGATGTCATCCAAGCAGTGGGTCAAAGTTGGCTTCAACCCTCATCTGCATATGAAAAGAAAAAAGGGGTGTGCAGGGCATGGCGGCCTTTTGCGGCGCTTGGATGACCCCTAGTTCGCATTAAACACCTCCACCCTCCTTCGGTGTGGGGCTCATGTTGGCTATGCCCCAGCCCCTGAAGCATTCAAGCTGATTTCTTGCAGCAGCTGGGCACTGTAACAGCTCCAGAGCTGCTCTGTAAAGCAAGTAAAAGGGTGTGGGCCCTGCAGCACTACCTATAGTTTGCATTGTGCGTTGGAAGGCACAAAGTAAGCAGACGGGAGAAGTCAGGATAGTGCACAAGGGCATAGAAGGGAGCGGCTCAATAAAAGAGAAGTGGAAACAGACAGCAAACTAGGCTGGAGAGAGACCTGAGACAAAGCGATCTGAATTATATGAGAGCCGACCAGGTGAAACACAAATTATGCAGTCAAGTTTCCCACATTTGGGGAAATCGCAGGGGCAGCACACCCAGTGTGCAATGGGTGAGCCTTGCCCTGGGAGAAGCACCTTCATGATCAAAGTATCTCACCTGGCAGGTAAGTAGGAGTTGGGCTAGAGCTGGGGAGGGTCGCTGCTTGGGCACCCCCCTGTCAAGTGAAGGAGATCCAACTGAGGCAGCACAAGGGAACTCTCGAAAGAAGAACAAGGCTAGAGGAAGATCTGAGACAAAGAAATCTGACTTTTACCAGAGCTGACCAGAGGAAAACACAAACACAGTCTCCCACTACCACAAATAATGCAGTCGAGTTTCCCACATTTGGGGAAATCACAAGGGTCAGCATACCCAGAATGCAATGAATGAACCTCACCCTGGGAGAACAATCTTCATGACCATGGTATCTCCTATGCAAAATAAAAGAGAAAAGGGTTATGCAGGGCATGGCGGCCTTTTGCGGCGCTTGGATGACCCTTAGTTCGCATTAAACACCCCCACCCTCCTTCGGTGTGGGGCTCATGTTGGCCATGCCCCAGCCCCTGAAGCATTCAGGCTGATTTCTTGCAGCAGCTGGGCACTGTAACAGCTCCAGAGCTGCTCTGTAAGGCAAGTAAAAGGGTGTGGGCCCTGCAACACTACCTGTAGTTTGCATTGTGCGTTGGAAGGCACAAAGTAAGCAGACGGGAGGAGAAGTCAGGATAGTGCACAAGGGTATAGAAGGGAGGGGCTCAAGAAAAAAGAAGTGGAAACAGACAGCAAACTAGGCTGGAGAGAGACCTGAGACAAAGAGATCTGAATTATACGAGAGCCGACCAGGGGAAACACAAATTATGCAGTCAAGTTTCCCACATTTGGGGAAATCGCAGGGGCAGCACACCCAGAGTGCAATGGGTGAGCCTTGCCCTGGGAGAAGCACCTGTTAGGGTCTCCTGCCCTGTGCTGCCACGTCGTCATGGCAACCGGGAGACAAGTGCTAGCGGAGTAACCTGAGCGCAGCTGATACTCCGGTACGGGTCTTTTTTCTGTGCAGTGGTTACAGGCTCTGTGCACGGCAGGGGATCCGGTGCTGGTTTTTGTGCTCACAGTCTGTGAGGTCTGAGTGGGGCGTGGACAGCACCTGCTTTATAAGGCCTCTTCTCAGGTTAAGCAGATGCTGCTGAATCTTTGTTGGTTAGTCAGTTCCTGAAAGTTAGCCAGTACTGTGTAGCTTTGTATTTGTTGTTGCTTACTGCAAATAGGCCTGGAGATTTGGTACTACACTCTGCCAATCCAGACCTAGCAGTAAGACTGGAGTCAGTCGTTTAGCTTGCTGGGGTTCTTTTACTACTCTGTGAACTTAGCAAGTTTGCGGCTGTATTCTAAGACTTGCCTGCCTAAATCCTGTCTCACTGTGCAAGGTGTCAGGTGTCAGTTTAGTGGCAGTAAGCTGAACCTGTGCACTGCAAGTGAGAATTAGGATTGTGGAGACTCTCCTTGTGTCTATCATTCCATCTCTGACCAAGGAGTTTACTGCCACACCCGTTGGTGGGTCTGGGACGCGGTATCGATGTAGTTTTGGCAGACAGCACTTTGATCGGCAGCGCTAGTTAGACAGACTGTTTAGGTCGACATGTACAAGATAGACTTGGGTTTAAAGTCGATGTCATTTTAGTCGACAAACACATTAGTACGACGTGTAACTAATCGATTCATAAAGTTAGACATACCATTGTGTTCGGCATACGCATCCTAGACGGAACATATATCGACATTGAGAAGTCCGACAATATAAATAGTATGACAACTAAAAGATCGAACGGTTATAGCATCGACTTAAATTAAGCTAGACAGTTAATAGGTCGACAGGTAAATGTTAGAAATTTAACATATCGAAATTAACAAAGCTAGACAGATATTAGATCGACAAATAAAAGGTCGACTCTTAGAACATCGACTTAAATTAAGCTAGACAGTTAATAGGTCGACAGGTAAATGTTAGAAATTTAACATATCGAAATTAACAAAGCTAGACAGATATTAGATCGACAAATAAAAGGTCGACTCTTAGAACATCGACTTAAATTAAGCTAGACAGTTAATAGGTCGACAGGTAAATGTTAGAAATTTAACATATCGAAATTAACAAAGCTAGACAGATATTAGATCGACAAATAAAAGGTCGACTCTTAGAACATCGACTTAAATTAAGCTAGACAGTTAATAGGTCGACAGGTGATGTCATCCAAGCAGTGGGTCAAAGTTGGCTTCAACCCTCATCTGCATATGAAAAGAAAAAAGGGGTGTGCAGGGCATGGCGGCCTTTTGCGGCGCTTGGATGACCCCTAGTTCGCATTAAACACCTCCACCCTCCTTCGGTGTGGGGCTCATGTTGGCTATGCCCCAGCCCCTGAAGCATTCAAGCTGATTTCTTGCAGCAGCTGGGCACTGTAACAGCTCCAGAGCTGCTCTGTAAAGCAAGTAAAAGGGTGTGGGCCCTGCAGCACTACCTATAGTTTGCATTGTGCGTTGGAAGGCACAAAGTAAGCAGACGGGAGAAGTCAGGATAGTGCACAAGGGCATAGAAGGGAGCGGCTCAATAAAAGAGAAGTGGAAACAGACAGCAAACTAGGCTGGAGAGAGACCTGAGACAAAGCGATCTGAATTATATGAGAGCCGACCAGGTGAAACACAAATTATGCAGTCAAGTTTCCCACATTTGGGGAAATCGCAGGGGCAGCACACCCAGTGTGCAATGGGTGAGCCTTGCCCTGGGAGAAGCACCTTCATGATCAAAGTATCTCACCTGGCAGGTAAGTAGGAGTTGGGCTAGAGCTGGGGAGGGTCGCTGCTTGGGCACCCCCCTGTCAAGTGAAGGAGATCCAACTGAGGCAGCACAAGGGAACTCTCGAAAGAAGAACAAGGCTAGAGGAAGATCTGAGACAAAGAAATCTGACTTTTACCAGAGCTGACCAGAGGAAAACACAAACACAGTCTCCCACTACCACAAATAATGCAGTCGAGTTTCCCACATTTGGGGAAATCACAAGGGTCAGCATACCCAGAATGCAATGAATGAACCTCACCCTGGGAGAACAATCTTCATGACCATGGTATCTCCTATGCAAAATAAAAGAGAAAAGGGTTATGCAGGGCATGGCGGCCTTTTGCGGCGCTTGGATGACCCTTAGTTCGCATTAAACACCCCCACCCTCCTTCGGTGTGGGGCTCATGTTGGCCATGCCCCAGCCCCTGAAGCATTCAGGCTGATTTCTTGCAGCAGCTGGGCACTGTAACAGCTCCAGAGCTGCTCTGTAAGGCAAGTAAAAGGGTGTGGGCCCTGCAACACTACCTGTAGTTTGCATTGTGCGTTGGAAGGCACAAAGTAAGCAGACGGGAGGAGAAGTCAGGATAGTGCACAAGGGTATAGAAGGGAGGGGCTCAAGAAAAAAGAAGTGGAAACAGACAGCAAACTAGGCTGGAGAGAGACCTGAGACAAAGAGATCTGAATTATACGAGAGCCGACCAGGGGAAACACAAATTATGCAGTCAAGTTTCCCACATTTGGGGAAATCGCAGGGGCAGCACACCCAGAGTGCAATGGGTGAGCCTTGCCCTGGGAGAAGCACCTGTTAGGGTCTCCTGCCCTGTGCTGCCACGTCGTCATGGCAACCGGGAGACAAGTGCTAGCGGAGTAACCTGAGCGCAGCTGATACTCCGGTACGGGTCTTTTTTCTGTGCAGTGGTTACAGGCTCTGTGCACGGCAGGGGATCCGGTGCTGGTTTTTGTGCTCACAGTCTGTGAGGTCTGAGTGGGGCGTGGACAGCACCTGCTTTATAAGGCCTCTTCTCAGGTTAAGCAGATGCTGCTGAATCTTTGTTGGTTAGTCAGTTCCTGAAAGTTAGCCAGTACTGTGTAGCTTTGTATTTGTTGTTGCTTACTGCAAATAGGCCTGGAGATTTGGTACTACACTCTGCCAATCCAGACCTAGCAGTAAGACTGGAGTCAGTCGTTTAGCTTGCTGGGGTTCTTTTACTACTCTGTGAACTTAGCAAGTTTGCGGCTGTATTCTAAGACTTGCCTGCCTAAATCCTGTCTCACTGTGCAAGGTGTCAGGTGTCAGTTTAGTGGCAGTAAGCTGAACCTGTGCACTGCAAGTGAGAATTAGGATTGTGGAGACTCTCCTTGTGTCTATCATTCCATCTCTGACCAAGGAGTTTACTGCCACACCCGTTGGTGGGTCTGGGACGCGGTATCGATGTAGTTTTGGCAGACAGCACTTTGATCGGCAGCGCTAGTTAGACAGACTGTTTAGGTCGACATGTACAAGATAGACTTGGGTTTAAAGTCGATGTCATTTTAGTCGACAAACACATTAGTACGACGTGTAACTAATCGATTCATAAAGTTAGACATACCATTGTGTTCGGCATACGCATCCTAGACGGAACATATATCGACATTGAGAAGTCCGACTTAAATTAAGCTAGACAGTTAATAGGTCGACAGGTAAATGTTAGAAATTTAACATATCGAAATTAACAAAGCTAGACAGATATTAGATCGACAAATAAAAGGTCGACTCTTAGAACATCGACTTAAATTAAGCTAGACAGTTAATAGGTCGACAGGTAAATGTTAGAAATTTAACATATCGAAATTAACAAAGCTAGACAGATATTAGATCGACAAATAAAAGGTCGACTCTTAGAACATCGACTTAAATTAAGCTAGACAGTTAATAGGTCGACAGGTAAATGTTAGAAATTTAACATATCGAAATTAACAAAGCTAGACAGATATTAGATCGACAAATAAAAGGTCGACTCTTAGAACATCGACTTAAATTAAGCTAGACAGTTAATAGGTCGACAGGTAAATGTTAGACATTTATCATATCGAAATTAACAAAGCTAGACGAAATTAACAAAGCTAGTGAGTGAGTGAGTGAGTGAGTGAGTGTGTGTGTGTGTGTGTGTGTGTGTGTGTCCTGCACCCCGCGATGACAGGGCGCCCTCATCAAGGCACAGCGGCAAGCCTTCACTGATGAGACGCCCATGGCTAGCCGCTAAACGGGACGCTCCTAGTCCTCCCCCACAAGGCATGGCACTACATGTCCCAGGCTGCCCTCTCACATCCCTGACAGCCCCAAGGTCTTCAAGCTATCCCTGCCTGGCTGCATGGGTTGGACAAGTAGTGAGTGTGTGGTAGTGAGTGAGTGAGTGAGTGAGTGAGTGTGTGTGTGTGTGTGTGTGTGTGTGTGTGTCCTGCACCCCGCGATGACAGGGCGCCCTCATCAAGGCACAGCGGCAAGCCTTCACTGATGAGACGCCCATGGCTAGCCGCTAAACGGGACGCTCCTAGTCCTCCCACACAAGGCATGGCACTACATGTCCCAGGCTGCCCTCTCACATCCCTGACAGCCCCAAGGTCTTCAAGCTATCCCTGCCTGGCTGCATGGGTTGGACAAGTAGTGAGTGTGTGGTAGTGAGTGAGTGAGTGTGTGTGTGTGTGTGTGTCCTGCACCCCGCGATGACAGGGCGCCCTCATCAAGGCACAGCGGCAAGCCTTCACTGATGAGACGCCCATGGCTAGCCGCTAAACGGGACGCTCCTAGTCCTCCCCCACAAGGCATGGCACTACATGTCCCAGGCTGCCCTCTCACATCCCTGACAGCCCCAAGGTCTTCAAGCTATCCCTGCCTGGCTGCATGGGTTGGACAAGTAGTGAGTGTGTGGTAGTGAGTGAGTGAGTGTGTGTGTGTGTGTGTGTGTCCTGCACCCCGCGATGACAGGGCGCCCTCATCAAGGCACAGCGGCAAGCCTTCACTGATGAGACGCCCATGGCTAGCCGCTAAACGGGACGCTCCTAGTCCTCCCACACAAGGTATGGCACTACATGTCCCAGGCTGCCCTCTCACATCCCTGACAGCCCCAAGGTCTTCAAGCTATCCCTGCCTGGCTGCATGGGTTGGACAAGTAGTGAGTGTGTGGTAGTGAGTGAGTGAGTGAGTGTGTGTGTGTGTGTGTGTGTGTCCTGCACCCCGCGATGACAGGGCGCCCTCATCAAGGCACAGCGGCAAGCCTTCACTGATGAGACGCCCATGGCTAGCCGCTAAACGGGACGCTCCTAGTCCTCCCACACAAGGCATGGCACTACATGTCCCAGGCTGCCCTCTCACATCCCTGACAGCCCCAAGGTCTTCAAGCTATCCCTGCCTGGCTGCATGGGTTGGACAAGTAGTGAGTGTGTGGTAGTGAGTGAGTGAGTGTGTGTGTGTGTGTGTGTGTGTGTGTGTGTCCTGCACCCCGCGATGACAGGGCGCCCTCATCAAGGCACAGCGGCAAGCCTTCACTGATGAGACGCCCATGGCTAGCCGCTAAACGGGACGCTCCTAGTCCTCCCCCACAAGGCATGGCACTACATGTCCCAGGCTGCCCTCTCACATCCCTGACAGCCCCAAGGTCTTCAAGCTATCCCTGCCTGGCTGCATGGGTTGGACAAGTAGTGAGTGTGTGGTAGTGAGTGAGTGAGTGAGTGTGTGTGTGTGTGTGTGTGTGTGTGTGTGTCCTGCACCCCGCGATGACAGGGCGCCCTCATCAAGGCACAGCGGCAAGCCTTCACTGATGAGACGCCCATGGCTAGCCGCTAAACGGGATGCTCCTAGTCCTCCCACACAAGGTATGGCACTACATGTCCCAGGCTGCCCTCTCACATCCCTGACAGCCCCAAGGTCTTCAAGCTA